>NC_092126.1:138940357-139244524 GCF_043159975.1 Macaca nemestrina
ATGCTTTTCTCCTCTGATCTATTTAGGTTTATCCTTACTCTTTTCCTTTTATCTGGGAAGTGACTTGGGTTTAAGAGAACCAGTAGTATCTCAGCAGAGTCAAAAGGGCCACGGTGAACCCCAAATGTCGGGAAACAAGGAATTGACTAGATTACTCAAGGCTTCACTCTTGAGGAGGGAGAGAAAACAGCTCCTGCATTTCCTTCTATTTATTGATTACAGCCACAGATGGAAAAGGAAGCAGGCTTTGTGTCCTGAAATAATGATGGTACATCGGGCTGCAGAGATCGTATACCTATAACTCTCAAAAGTATGACTATAATGGAACGAAGACTAGCACGTGGCTGGTACCATTATTCTCAGATCTTCCTGCAGTGTTATGAGAGCACAGAGCAGGGTGCAGGGTGGGGATAGACAGCAGTGGAGCTTTCTTGAGCTGCTTATTCCTCTCCAAATGCTCTCTGAAAGTGGATGAAGAACTGCTGCCATGTCTGGCTTGAGTTCAGTTTGTGCTCTCATTGCTTCTACTTCTCTGTTTCTCCAGATCCTACCATCACATTCTTCCTTCTGTGGCTTGGCCATTTTTCTCTCTGCCCTTGGGAACCATACATACTATCATTCCTCTGCCTCTGAAGCATTATCCCATCCTTCTGATAGACATGAGTAGATGTTTTCCCCCCACCAGTCTTGCCAAAAAGCACTTACAGAGCATTGCACTATATTTTTCATAATTCAAAAACACTTCAACAGGCAAAACGCGATATGCACAACCAAAAAATGCTGTGCTATGATGAATTTAGTTCTATATTGGTAATGCTATAAATTGCTTTTGAATGAAAGATATAATGTCTATATATTATTTAATTTGATATCTGTAGTAGCTAGCTATTTAAGCAAGATAGGTATTAGTCTTGTTCAGTGAAGTTCAGTGGAACTAATGGAACAAATGTGTGGGAGTGGAACTGAAACTTGGATGTCCAATTTGTCTTAAGTTATTTTATGACAAGTCATGTAGCCACCGATAAAAAGTTTCTTATTCAGAAAATTCAATCTTCTGGACAAGTTTCGTTTTTACATGACATAACCTAAAATGTTATGTATGTTAAATTCTGCTGTTTTAGATTTCAGGAAAACAAATGCAGAGTGGTAGAGGCTGGTGGTGAGAATGAACTGAGAGGGATGGTAGTAAACTGAGGTTTCTACAATGAGTTTGCATTTAAAAAAACTTGTTGGGGGTACTGGAACCCAAGCACGCAGATTTTTCCATAGCCTATTTTTATATAGCATAATACATTTTTATTATGACCAGGCAATAAAGCAAGACTGGTGAACAGTCTTGCTTTAGCCATTTACCATTTCCTATACTCTACGTATGTCCTTTCTCTGCTTTTACACTACCACAAAGCCTGCTTCAACTTTCCCCTCAATACACTGAGATTTATTTCTTCACTAACCATTCTGGAAAATTCCTTGTTCAGCCTTCTAATCACTAGACCCCTGCAACCTTTCCTTCACTGGATTTCTGCCTTGTGTAGTCATTCTTCTCCAATAAGATCTAAATGTCACTGCTAAAATTCCCTTTCTTGCTTGTCACTTTGACCATGATGTCACTTACTTCCTGAAAATTTCCCCTGGCTCCCTACTGCTTTGCAGGCCAAGTAACTGTCACACTTCGTTTCCACTTTCAGCTGGACTCAGCCTTCATTATTCCCCTCTCCATCCCTGTATCCTTAGAGACCCTCTCCTTTGACTCAACAGCTCACTGCTCCTGTCTTCTCAGAGCTCCTGTCTTTTCACACACAGTTCCTGCTGTCCTTTCTTCTTAAGACAGCCAGCCATTCGACAGTCTCCAATTCTCTGAGAAGACATTCCCCTAAACTCACTATCTTCAATAGTTGTGTCATATCTTTGTGCCAACTTCTAATTCACTTAAGATTTTAACTGGCTTATTAAAAAAATACACTAACTTAAAATGAAGGTTTTATTTTATTACCTTAAATGAAACACCAATGTCAGTGGCAAACAACGAAAAGTAACAGCAAATGTTACTATGATGAAAGCAACCTGAAGTCATTGCATTTTAGGTAGATATTTTTGCCTGCCCCAGACTCTGGGCTTGAATCTTGCTCTCTTATAAAATAGGGAGATTAGAAAAGTTAAATTGTTATTAATGTTCTATTAACACCTACTTGAGACTTTCAACTTTTTGTAGTAAGAATGATTGAAAAATAATTCACAGGGAATGCAATTCCCATGATGCATTCACCTATCTCCTGCTCAGAACACATCTAGGATCATCTCAGGACTGCCAGACTGTTCAAGGAGATGCAGCCCAACGCAAGGAAGGTATAACCACCCCTAAGAAAAATTCATCATGCTCCTCCTCTTTGTTTCTCCAGTTTTATTCCCACTTTTGAACATTAAATGAAAATTTATGAAGCTCCTGCTGAGTGAAAATCACTGCTGGATAGATGAATTCCAGGATGAAAAAGATACAGTTTCTGGCCTGAAGTTGCTTACTGTTACCATTGAATATATGCCCATAAAATATTATTAAAATAGACCTAAATTCCTTTTCTGGGGTCTGGAACTCTCAAAATGTTGTGAGCCTCCAATCTAATTAAAGAACTCACTCAAGTATAATGCAAAATAGAGGATGAAAAATGCCATGGGAATGTATAGATAATGTATTATGGGAGATTAGGATAGAGAAAGATTCTTTCCAGCTTGTGCACTGTTAAGAGTTATTAGGAAAGAGGTAGAATTTGGAAGACAAAGAAGAAATTGCATTTCAAAAAAGGCATTCCATTGCAATGATTATGTCTCTGAAGCAAAATAAGTGTTCAATCCCAATTTAATGAGCAATTAATTTTTAGCAATATTTTCCACATATCCATAATCTAGCACCATTTGAGAAAACTTTCTGATGTGAAAAACTGTGATTTGAATACCTGTCTCAAGTTCTGAAAGGCTTGCTCACATATTATAAAACAAGAGCCCTCGCTAATTTGAGTCAGGTTAGAGAAAGCCAAACATAGGTGGAATATGGATACCTTTACCGTAACTACATTTGGGGAGTCAACCTAATGTTGGCTTAATTCCTTCGCAGAAAGATTGAGGGGGGCAGTGATATCCAGCATCATCATAGGGCTCTTTGGTGCCAATAATCTATTGAGGTGCTTTTCAATTGTGAGATGACCAAGAAATCAGCTGATCCCAGCAGAAAAACAGAGCTCCTTCCTTACTTTTCAGCTTGGTTAATTTCTTCTCTACATTTCAGAGTACTGCTAAGTCCATCCACTCATCCCTTCTAGGGCCTGGTTTTCAGTCCTAGGAGATCAGGTAAGGCTATTCTCTAGGCATAATATGCATGTGAAACAAAAAAGAGAAAAGTAATAATAAGGACTTCAGATATTAGGATCTGACTGTGAAATATCAGATTCTTTTAACTCTTGTATTCATGTAATCTTCCTACATTTTTTGAGTGAAAATGTTTCCTACATTTTTAAGAGACATCAGTGTTATGTGTTACATTATCGATATTATTTTCTTATTGGCCAGGAAAATGCTTAAATAATTGACTTGTTACATCTGTTTTACACATTGCATTTTAATTACTTTTATGATTTTAAGAAACTTCACTTTTTAGAAAAATATAGACATGAATACCCTTGGTATTAATTAGTAGTAGATGTCCTTGCTTCTGATAGCCCTTATATGATGTATCCCTTTCTATGAGTGCTGTAGATTTTTCACTTATATCTACAAATACAGAAGATACAACTTATTAAAAGTTCAATAAGAATAAGTCTTCATGTTATGAGAGAGCATAAAGCAATAGTTACAGTGATGTGAAATATTATAACTCTGCCTTCTGGAATTATTCCTTGCAAAGATTAATTATGTATGCCTAATGAGATAACAGTGACAAGGCATAATTTAGAGATTATAAAGCAGAGAATTTAAATGCCTAGCATGTGCACACACACACATACACACATAACTGCTCTTTTGCAAATCTTCATCACATCATTTGTGTTGAATCCATTATCTTAAGCTATGCTTTCTCATATTAGCAAAATGAAAACCTGAAAGTAGTATGTTGAAGAGACACTATGTTGAAGAGATTCTCATGTTGATTGCAGCATTATTTACTGCCAAGATATGGAATCAACCTAAGTGTCCATCAACAAATGAATAGATAAAGAAAATGTGGTGTATATATACACAATTGAATAGTACTCAGCCATAACAAGAATGAAATCCTGTCACTATGGTAACATGGATGAATCTAGAAGACAATATGCTAAGTGAAATAAGGCACAGAAACACAAATATCCCATGTTCTCACTCATTTGTGGAGTCTGAAAAAGCTGATGGCACAAAAGTACAGAGTTATTAGTGACTCTGGAATGTATCAAGGAGGGGAGGATAGGAAGAAATTGGTTAATGGCATAAAATTACAGTTAGATAGGAGAAATAAGTTCTGGTGTTCTATAGTGTATCCCTATACATTACTATACTTTTTAAGTATTGTAATACATTACAATACTATAGTAAACAGTATTATAGTTTGTATTTCAAAATAACTATAAGAGTGGATCCTGAGTTCTCACTACAGAGAAATAATGTTTCAGGAGATGGTTATGCTAAAGCCAGTGTATACATGTATCCAATCATTATGATGTACTCCATAGGTGTGTATACTTATTGTGTATCAATGAAAAACAGAATTCAAAAATTGTCATGGGTTTGCTCTTTTTTTTTTTTTTTTTGCAGCACAAAATGACATCTATTTCTTGGCTGCATGCTAGGTGATTAATTATAAAATGGCTCTGTGCATTGAAGTAGCTCTTTCAAGAGCTTTAGAGCCTCACTTTTGGGAAAGGTACATTGTATCTTTTGAATGATTCAAGAGTGAAATTTATTTCTGAGTTTACCATTTTGTGATTTCTGAATTTTTTTCACTTTCAGCATTTCCCCTCGTGTTTTTTATTTACTACTTCCACAAATCAGTCAGTTTCATCAAATTTGCCAACTGCCAGCCTAAACCATTGGAAATTGGCATAATGAATATTCTGAGTTAGAATACATATGTTATTAGGAATATTTTAAATATAAGAAAATAGGATACAAACCTAGCTCCCAAAATATGGCAAAAATGTAAACAAAAATGATGTGTAAAAAATGCCACTGTATTTCGAAGGGATAAAACTAATCAGATAGTATTTTAAAACTGATGTCTTGATGGTACAATTTTAAATTGAAGTGCTGTGGGGGAAATTGACTTACTGGTATTTGCAGTTTGGGTTCAAAAATCCAGAAACTATATCTTGAAGAGTGTTTAACAGAATAATTCTAAATATTATAGTTTTCTCTTTCCTTTTTGTTATCTTGTGATTTTAACTTTGACTTTCTTATATGATAATTGAAAAAGTGTCTTCAATTTTGTGTATTCTTTTTTAATGTGATCAGAAGAATTAAAATGAACATTTTCTTTCATAAAGCTGAGAGTTAATTCTGAAACATTGTACCAGAATACTTTTATGAAGGAAAGAATAGCCTTTGAACCCTAGGAGAGTCAATTCTACACCAACCCTGTCTATTAAAAAAAAATCTGTGCTTCCATATGTCTTGTGTGAGATGTGGCTTTACCAAAAGTATCTAAACTTCGTATTTCTCCTATCACTGCCAACTGCCCATGGGTATTGGCAATATATTTGGTAGACTTATTTCTTCTGTAGGCATACGATGCCATGGCCAAAGTGAACTCTACATTTTTAGGAAAGGCTGCTAAATATGGCCAGTCAAAACCGAAAGACTAGCATTTGTCCAATTTGGCAGTGGTTTCTGGATGGCACACCCAGACTTACTTCCTTAAGCAATGCTGATTTATGGAAATGCCATGATAGAAGCTCACAAGCTAACACTGAATTCAGCAGTGCAGAAAAACTCCAAATCTTATGGTTCTTCTTTGTCAATATTTTCACTAAGGCAACATAAGATATTAAATCACCTGGAATTAGTTATGTGCCGTTTCAGCAACCTTTTGTGCTCAGTCTGCTACAAGCTGCTTGTGCTGATTAGCAGTTTAAAAGTCTGCAGGGGAAGGAAATTTTCAGTAGCTCGATTTTCCCCCACCCTTTGGTCCTGTGTGCATTGGAGAAGAAATTACGTTCTGTGCAGTTCCTGAATAATTTGGTTTGATTATTAATAGATTCATGCTGAAAAAAGAACAATATCAGGAAAAAAATCTACCCATGGGATTGTAACTGTGCTCCCAGATACAAAACAGGGAAAGAAAACAGGTCTCTCCAAGCAAAGGGTATATGCGTATACGTGTGTGTGCATGTGTAGCTCTGATTCTAAGAAGCCATTCATTCATTTATTCATGCACCAAATATTTATTGAGCTGCGAACAAATCCCAGGCACTGTGATGAAGACAGATTTCCTGCCCTCGCAGAGTTGCCATTACTAAGAATGTTAGCCAATAAATGAGTAAACACATAAAATCTTTACAGGAAAGAAACAAAGGACTGTGATAGAGAAAAATGGGAGGAGAAACTTACTTTAGAAAGGATTATCTGAGAAGGTGCCTTTTAAGCTGAGCCAGAAAGGGAAGAAGGAAAACAGGAAAAGAGCCAGAAGAGCAGAGTTCCAGGCAGAGGGGAAGCAAGTGGAGAGGCGGTGTGGAGGAATCAGATTTGGCCCGATCTGGAATGGACAGAAGGCTAGAACCTGCAGTGCAGTGAGCGTGGGAGAAACCAGCTGGCACAAGGTAAGCTTAGGGAAGATAACATAAGGCCTTGTAGGTCATGGACAACAACATGGATTTATGTGCAGTATAGGAACTTCAAAGGAATTCCAACAGTTAAGCTAGTTGATGTAATTTTTGTATACACACACACACACACACACACACAAAACAAACAAACAAAAACCTTGGCTGTTGCTTGCAGAGTAGATTGCCATGGAGAGGAGGACCAGTTGGTATTCCACAGGGGAGACAGGGATTTTATATGAGCAAGGCTGTTTTATTATTTTATTTATTGTACTTCTATTCAGGTGATATGGGTGCTTTGGGGGCTGTTGTAAATTACAAGCCACAGCTCCTGCACAGGAGACCTCCACAGGAAACAACCAAAGAATAAGCAGCTGTGAGATGACAAGGTTTAAGATACGTGTGTTTTCAGGTTTCTTAATAGTAGAGTGGGTGGGTGATTTCCAAAAAGAACTCAGGACTGGGGTGGGTGAAATTTTGGAGCTTCTGGATTGGATGAGGGTGTGTTCTTGCAGAAAGAATTCCTGAATACTTTCTGCACTTAGAGAACCTGCTTATTAATTCTTAACAGCAGTTACATTTTAGAAGACGAAAGACAGTTTCCATTCAATTATTGATCATAAGCATGATGTGTGTTGATTAAAATGGCATGATAATGGTACCAAATGGACTTTTGATATCTTTTTCCTTACTATATTTTCATGTATCATATTTAAGTTTCCTCAAGTCAGTACAGAAGATGTTACCCATGTCCTCTTTTCCAAAGAAGGAACCATTTGATCATTTAAAGGTTTACTGAATAGAATATAAACTATGTTGACTTTAGCACAAATTCCTGCCCTAAGTTTTGGCCCATATATTAATGATATCAAGTGCTGCTAAATGTGTTCTTCTTCTATAAAAATTAAAGTTTAAGCTTTGGATGCTAACATTCAAATCTATGTGAAATGATATGATTTACTAGTTATATAAAGAATGACATAAAGAACAAAATAATACTTTTTTAAATGTATAGGGGAAAAGACAACACAAAAGAAAAATGGGCAAAGAAAGAGAACACATTTCATGCAAATCAAAACCACAATGAGATACCATTTCACACCAGTCAGAATGGTTTTAATTAAAAAGTCAAAAAATAGGCTGGGCACAGTGGCTCATGCCTGTAATCTCAGCAGTTTGGGAGGCCGAGACGGGCGGATCACGAGGTCAGGAGATCGAGACCATCCTGGCTAACATGGTGAAAACCCGTCTCTACTAAAAAATACAAAAAAATTAACTGGGCGTGGTGGTGGGCACCTGTAGTCCCAGCTACTCGGGAGGTTGATGTAGGAGAATGGCATGAACCCGGGAGAAAGAGCTTGCAGTGAACTGAGATCACACCACTGCACTCCAGCCTGGGCGACAGAGTGAGACTCTGTCAAAAAAAAAAAAAAAAAAGTCAAAAAATAAAAGATGCAAGTGAGGTTGTGTGGAGAAAAAGGAAGAGAAAATACACTGTTAGTGGGGGTGTAAGTTAGGCCAACCATTGTAGAAGACAGTGTGATGACTCCTCAAAGACCTGAAGACAGAAATACTATTCAATCCTGCAATCCAATTACTATACATATTCCCAAAGGAATATAAATTATTATATTATGTTTAAAAGACACATGCATATGCATGTTCATTGCAGCACTATTCACAATAGGAAAGACATGGAATCAACCTAAATGCCCATCAATGACAGACTGGATAAAGAAAATGTAGTGCATATGCACCATGGAATATTATGTAGCCATTAAAAAAGAATGAGATCATGTCCTTTGCATGGACATAGATGGAGCTGGAGGCCATTATCCTTAGCAAACCAATGCAGGACCCAATGCAGGAAAACCAAATACTGCATATTCTCACTTACAAGTGGAAGCTAAGTGATGAGAAAACATGAACACTTAGAGAAGAACGATACACACTGGGGCCTACTTGAAGTTGAAGGGTGGGAGGCGGGAGGGGACCAGGAAAAATAACTAATGAGTACAAGGCTTAATGAAATAGTCTGCACAACAAACCCCCATGACACAGGTTTACCTGTGTAACAAACTGGCACATGTATCCCTGAACTTAAAATGAAAGTTAAATAAAAGAGAACACATTTCAGAAGAAAGCTCAAATGGCCAAAATATGTACTAAGATAGACAATCTCATGAATAGTCAGGGAAAAGCACATTGAAATCACAGTGAAACAAATTGGAGTTCATCTATATCATTGAATAATACTCAGTATCTAAAACAAATGGACTACTGATATATGCAACAAAATAAATGACTCTCAAAAACATTATGCTAAGTGAAAGAAGGTTACATACTGTGGGGTTTCTTTTATACGATATTTTGGAAAAGGTGAAACTGAAGGGATAGCAATAAAATCATTGGTTTCAAAGACCAGCGAGGGTGGTTGACGACTTAGATGATGGGAGTATTTTGTGCTGATTGTGGTGGTATTAATACCCAGTCTACCTTTGTCAATATTCATTGAATTGTACTTTTACAAATTTGGTTATTGTGATGTATGTAAATTATACCCTCAATGATATGATTTTAAACATTTCAATGAAGTCAGGAGTGGTGGTGTGCACCTATAGTTTCAGCTACTCAGGAGGCTGAGGTGGAAGGATTTCTTGAGCCTGGAAATTTGAGGCTGTAGCATGGGTGTCCAGCCTTTTGACTTCCGTGGGCCACATTGGAAGAAGAATTGTCTTGAGCCACACATAAAATACATTAACGCTAACGATAGCTGATGAGCTTTTTTTTTTTTTAAAAAAAAGGTCCATGCCTAATTTTTGTGATATCTGCCCTGCCACCACAGATAAACAAAGAAGTCCTCACATTCAAAGGATTTTACACCCATGCATGTAGAATGCTATAATTGCACCTGTGAGTAGCCACTGCACTCCATCTTGGGCAACATAGTGAGACCCCATCACAAAAAAGACTCACAATAGGAAAATGTTACCATTTATTAGGCTACAACAATGAAAATATGTAGTACAGAATCTTGTGAAGGTGTTAGGAAATGAGAACACTCATGCTCTGTTGGTGTGAGTGGAAAGTGGCATAACCTCCTTTTGGAGGAGGAATTTCACAACAGCTAGTAAAGTTGAATATGTTTTAACCCACACCTTCTTAAGTCTGATAAACATTTACAATCAATTGTCTCTGAAGCCTACTACCTGGAAGCCTCATCTGGATAGAACCTTGGTCTCCACAAACATCCTTAACTTAACCAAGACACTCCCTTTTATTGATTCTAGGTCTTTAGATAAACTCCTTGGACTAGTTGCCAATCAGAAAATCTTTGAATCTACCTAAGACCTGAAATCCCACACTCAACACTTTGAGTTGTCTCACTTTTCCAGAATGAACCAATGTACATGTTTCATGCATTGATTGATGTCTTATGTCTCCCTAAAATGGATAAAACCAAGCTGTAGCCCGAACACCTTGGGCATGTGTTCTCAGGATCTCCTGAAGCTGTGTTGTGGGCCATGATCACTCATGTGGCTCGGAATAAATCTCGTCAAATATTTTACAGAATTTGACTCTTTTCATTGACACTAATCATCATTGTAAAATTAAGACAATAGTAATCAGTGCATGTTGAACCCTCAGTTGTTGAAGTACTATCACAGAAGATCGTTATCAACTTTTGTTTCAGCTCCAGATTACAAGGTGAGCCTATGAGTGTTTATGTGTAGCAGATACTAAATTTATTCAAAGAATCATTTGCTTAGATCCAAGAGAAATCTCATCCCTTTTACTTTTAATATAATGGTCCCTGTGAAAGATCAGACAAAAAGTCAACCCAAGTAGTTCCTTAAAAGAGGAAGAGTACAGGGAATTCACATGAGCAGCACCCCAGTACTTAACAGTCATTCAAGGACTTATGCATTAATAGTACTTGGCATTTCATGTAATCCTTCCAATGTTCTTATCAGTTCTATGTGTTCTTACCATTGAAGTATACATGTGCACACCATTGAAAAGTTTAAATCATTCATTTAGTATTAAGTTTATAAGAACATAGGTGGTACACCTAAACTTATCCAAGATATTAATCCATTGTGCCTTAGTGTTGTATTGACTCAATTTATACAAATATTGTATGTGTTCAGAAAAACTATAACTACATTCAAGACATAAATTTGATTTTATGACTTAGGTTTCTGTAAGAAGCAGCATACTTTTAACTCAGGCTTATGAATATAATATCACTTCATTTCCTTACAAAATAATTAGAATAAAGGCAGCATATATTTTGTATGCACTCAAAAGAAGTACAAAATATTGGTCCCCAAAATTAAAATGTAAGTTCTTAACTACACATTTCTATGTTATATTACTTGTATTAGTTTCCTATTATGATAATAACCAAGTTCCTCAAATTTAGTGACTTAAACCAACATACCCTTTTCTGTTAGAGATCTGGAGTTTAGAAGTCCTAAATGAAGGGGTGGTCTGCCCCTCCATACCTGTGGGTGTTTCTCATTAGGTGGAACGAGAGACTTGAGAAAAGAAATGAGACACAGAGACAAAGTACAGAGAAAGAAAAAGTGGGCCCAGGGGACCAGCGCTCAGCATACAGAGGACCCACTCCGGCACCAGGTCTCTGAGTTCCCTCAGTATTTATTGCTCATTATCTTTACCATCTTAGAAAGAGGGAAGTGGCAGGGTAATAGGATCATCGTAGGGAGAAGGTCAGCAGTAAGACATGAATAAAGATCTCTGTGACATAGGTTTAAGGAGAAGTGCTGTGCCTTGATATGCATATGTAAACATCTCCATAAACCTTTTTAGTGCATAAAGAGCAGCATTGCTCTAGCAAGTCCCACCTTTCGCCCTAAGGCTGTTTTCTCCTTTCTCGGTAAACAGAACCCACAATCGGGTTTTACACTCAGATGTTCCATTGCCCAGGGACAGGCTGGAGACAGATGCTTTTCTCTATCTCAACTGCCAAGAGGCCTTCTTTCCTCTTATACTAGTCCTCCTCAGCACAGACCCTTCACGGGTGTCAGGCTGGGGGACGATTAGGTCTTTCCCTTCCCATGAGGTCGTATTTCAGACTATCACATGGGGAGAAACCTTGGACAATACTTAGCTTTCCTAGGCAGAGGTCCCTGTGACCTTTGGCCGTGTAGGTATCCCTGGGTACTTGAGATTAAGAGAATGGTGATGACTTTTTACAAGCATACTGCCTGCAGGCACCGTTTAACAAAGCACACCATGCACAGCCCAAAATCCGTTAAACCTTGAGTCACCACAGCACAAGTCTCTGGCAAGGACGAAGTTGGGGGTAGGGTCACAGATTAACAGCATCTCAAATACAGAACCAAATGGATTCTCTTATGTCTACCTCTTTCTATATAGACACAGTCACAGTCTGATCTTTCTTTTCCCCACACTAAAATCAAGGTGGCAGCAGGGCTGTACCTTTCTAGAAGCACTAGGGGAGAATCTGTTTACTTGCCTTTTTTTTTTTAGCTTCTGGAGGCCACTTGCACTCTGACTCACGGTCCTGTTGGGGCTAAGAGGAAGCTGCCCTCTTGCCCTTGGATGGTTTGCTGAAAAATAAACTCACAATAAGGCATGTTAATAAGAAGAAAGGTATAAAATTTATTTAACCGTATGCATGGGGAGAATCACAGAGTGATTACCTAATTACCCAATCAAACGCAAACACTTCTATAACCTCCTTTCAGAAGAGCAGGGGGAGATGGGAAATATAGGTAATTCTTTTGAGAGACATTACGTGATTACTACGGAAAAGTAAATGGATCCTTGGGAAAAGGAATAGATGGACTTGTAACTGATTTGGAAGTTGAATGAACCTCAGAGACAGTCACTATTTTGTAGAAAGGCTGTGCCAGTTCTGAATACATTCTTCCACTCCTGTCTTGAAATAGATAATGAGATAACAGGGAAGGGAAGGAAAAACAATTGTTCTTTTTGGTGAATCCATCCTATTTTTATGAAGATAGGGGAAAAGTCTCTAATATGGCATATTGATTTCTAAGGAATTTTAATTCAAAGTATTCAGTACATCAGGGAGCCATATTTTGGGGTGAAATTCTCTGTGCTCTTTTAGTGCCATCCTTCATTTTTATGGCCAGCAGTATAGTATCTTCCAATTTCCCTTTCTTTCTGGGCTCTGTCTTCATAACACCTTTTCAGATTCTGACCCTCCAGCTTCTCTTGTGTAAAGACACTTGTTATACATTGGCCCACTCACATAATCCAGGATAATATCTCCATCTCAAAATCCTAAATCACCTTACTCACATTTGCAAAGGCACATTTCCAATGTAAGTTGACATATTCTCAGGTCCTAGCAACTAGGACACGAACATCTTTGGGATCATTATTTTAATGAATTGCTTCACCCTTTAAACCCTTTTCTGGTTGAAATATCCATAAAATTAAGTGACATTTGGGTGAAATGTCATCACCCATCACGATCCCTATCTGATATAAAATAATGATACTTAAGTGAAGTGTTATAGGAATACAAATTTGCACTATGAAGTTAATATTGGAAGATAAATGTCCTCTAAGTATTATCTAATGGTGGTAAGATAACTTTTGTGTGAAGACTATACTATCTTTTATTCTTACAGTAATTTACTATTCAAAATGTGGTCAGTTTTGGCACATTGTCAGAACTATAACTGTATAAAGAATAAGACCTATCTCAGAAGGTTGTTGCAATTATTAAATAAAGCATTATTTTGGCATATAGACTTGCTATATATTTACTGCAGTTGTTAATATTAGATCCATGTGAAATATCAAAAATTGTGTTGTAATTGTCCAACAGGTTCTTCTTGCCTACTGCATGGATACGGCAGATTCACTGAGACAGTGGTATTGCAGTAGAAAAATAGTTTAGTAATTGCAGGCCCAGCCATGCAGAAGGACTGGAGTTATTATTACTCAGATCAGCATCTCTGAAAGCTCAGAGGCTAGGGATTTTCCAGGATAGTTTGGTGGGCAGGGGGCTAGGGAATGGGAAATGCTGATAGGTTGGGGCAGGGATGAAATCATAGGGGTCAAAGCTGTCTTCTTACATGAAGTCAGTTCTTGGGTGGGAGCTCCAGGACTAGTTGAATTAGTTCCTTGGTATGAGTCGCAGATCCTGGTGGAGTCAGCTGGCCGCCCAAATGCAAGAGTCTGAAAAATACCTCAAACACCAATCTTA
Source organism: Macaca nemestrina (assembly GCF_043159975.1). Taxonomy (NCBI): domain Eukaryota; kingdom Metazoa; phylum Chordata; class Mammalia; order Primates; family Cercopithecidae; genus Macaca; species Macaca nemestrina. Next base: position 138,954,371 of record NC_092126.1, read on the forward strand.
GGTTTTGACAATGATGATGTTACCTATAGGAGCAACTGGGAAGGTTACAAATCTTGTAACCTCTGGGACAATGTCTGGTTATTGTTTATACCTACATCGTAATAGAGTTCAGGCCTTTCACATAATCCTAGTCTTGTGGCCTTTTATTACTTTTACAAAGGTGGTTTAGGTCCCTGAACAAGGAGGGGGTAGTTTGGGGAATGGCTATTTTTATCCTTGTTTTAAGGTTAAACTATAAACTAAATTTCTCCCAAAGAGAGCTTGGCCTATGCTGAGGAATGACCAAGGACAGCTTGGAGTTCAGAAGCAAGATAGAGTCAGCTATGTCAGAGTTCTCTTTGATATAGTTTGAATATATATCTCCAGCAAATCTAATGTTGAAATGTAATCCCCAGTGTTGGAGATTAGGCCTGGTAGGAGAGGTGTTTGGGTCATGGGAACATATACCGCTGTCCTCACGGTAGAGAGTGAGTACTCAGGAGATCTGGTTGTTTAAAAGTATGTGGCTCCTCCCCAACTAAGTCCCTCTAGCTTCTGCTTCCACCATATGATGTGCCTGCTCCAACTTTGCCTTCTACCATGAGTAAAAACTCCCTGAGGCTCACCCAGAAGCCAAGTAAGTGCCGGTGCCATGCTTGTGCAGCTTGAAGAACTACGAGCCAATGAAAACTCTTTTTTAAATAAATTACCTGGTGTCAAGTATTTCTTTAAAGCAATGCAAGAATGGCCTAATACATTTATTGTCATAATTTTGCGAAGGTAGTTTTCATGTCAGCTACATCAAACTGAGGGTTTGCTAGGACAGAAAAGTGAAAAATATCAATTAAAAGAACTCAAGGCCAGGCACAGTGGCTCATGCCTGTAATTCCAGCACTTTGGAAGGCCGAGGCGTGCAGATCACCTAAGTTCGAGAGTTCAAGACCAGCCTGGCCAACATGGTGACACTCCGTCTCTACTATAAACAGGAAATGAGCCAGGTATGGTGGCACATGCCTGTAATCCCAGCTACTCAGGAGGCCAGGCTGGAGAATCACTTGAACTCAGGAGGCAAAGGGTACAGTAACCCAAGATCTCGCCACTGCACTGCAGCCTGAGTGACGGAGTGAGACTCCATCTCAAAAAGAACTCAAAAGGACTGTGTTAGGTACTTACAGACTAGAGGATTATGTTAATGAACCTTTTATTCATTCAACATATAATTATTGCCCACTGAGTATGTAACACGTTTTCTGTTATGTTTAGGAACAATTATGAACAACTCAGAATGGTCTCTGCCCTCAGAGAGTGTACAGTCTAGCTCTGTAGGTAGATAATTAGTAAACAAATAATGAGTGATGAATGTTGCACAAACTATCCTTTATTTGACCCTTAAAGTTATATAGTATATTTAAACATTTTGAAGTTTGAAAATGAATATAAATCAGAGAGACATCCAATAAGGCAGAATTTGTGTTAATGTTTATTTTCCTCAAGCCCAAGAACAGTATGCGATAATTAATTAAAAATTAATTATTAAAACACATCTTTATATTTCTTTATGAGACAACTCTCTAAGCAAAAGTGAAAGCTGGCTCAAACACAATTCAATTACTTACACACATGTATACACACACTTATAGTCACACACACACAAAACCACCACTGTCTAGGAACTAAACAATAACTGTACTTTTCTAGATACCTAAAATAAAGAGAAGAATAGTTAAGAATAGGTTATGGCCGGGCACAGCGGCTCACACCTGTAATCCCAGCACTTTGCGAGGCCGAGGTGGGCAGATCACGAGGTCAGGAGATCGAGGCCATCCTGGCTAACACGGTGAAAACCCATCTCTACTAAAAATTCAAAAAATTATCCAGGCATGGTGGCACGCACCTGTAGTCCCAGCCACTAGGGAGGCTGAGGCAGGAGAATCACTTGAACCCAGGAGATGGAGGTTGCAGCGAGCCGAGATAGTGCCATTGCATTTCAGCACTTCAGCCCAGGCGACAGAGTGAGACTCTGTATGGAAAAAAAAAAAAAAAAAAAGTTTAATCTTACTTTTATTCTTTTTCTTTTTGAGACAACCTCGCTCCATCACCCAAGACAGAGTGCAGTGGCATGATCTCAGCTCACTGCAACCTCCACCTTCAGGTTCAAGTGATTCTGGTGCCTCAGCCTTCCCAGTAGCTGGGACTACAGGCACGCACCACTACGCCTGGCTAATTTTTTATATTTTTAGTAGTGACGGGGTTTCACCATGTTGGCCAGGCTGATCTTGAGCTCCTGGTGTCATGTGATCCGCCTGCTTCAGTCTCCCAAAATGCCGATCCCAAAGTGGGATTACAGGCATGAGCCACCATGCCAGGCCGAAAATTCTGTATTCTATTATATATTATATAATATATAATATAATATATATACTTATATATTACATAATATGTTTTTTATATATATATATTTTTTTTTTTTTTCCTGCAACGGAGTTTTGTTCTGTCACCCAGGCTGGAGTGCAATGGTGTGATGTGGGGTCACTGCATCACTGCAACCTCCAACTCCCGGATTCAAGCGATTCTCCTTCCTCAGCCTCCCGAGTGGCTGGGATTACAAGCACGCACCATGCCCAGCTAATTTTTGTATTTTTAGTAGAGATGGGGGTTCACCATGTTGGCCAGGCTGTTTATGAACTCCTGACCTCAGGTGATCCACCCTCCTCGACCTCCTAAAGTGCTGGGATTACAGGCGTGAGCCACTGTGCCCGACCTGTAGTACTTATATATTTTATTTTTTCTCCAATCTTTTAATCTTTTAATCATTCTCCAAAATGTTGCCTTTCTTCTCAATGCTTAGCAGACAGTTTGATAAAGAAGGATCCTTTTCTAAGTGACTTCATATAGGAGAGTTTTGAAAACAGAATAAAAAGGGCATATTATTCCTTGTCAAAATATTTTCTTGTTGAAAATGGAAAATTTTTACTAAAAGCTGAAATGCATAGCAGATTAATTTATGCCTATTACTTCAGGTAAATAATCTCACAAGGAGTCTTTGTAGGTAAAATGAATGTTTATGCTTGATAAAAAAAAAAAGTAGCAATTGTTGATTTCAACAGGGTTTTAAAGAAGCATAAATGTTATCCACCTCCTCTTTCCATCCCATGCACATCTTACTTTTACTTTAGTAACTACACCCATGAATGTCCATCTATTAAACCCAAGCAGAGAGTAGTTTTTAAAATGTTCCTTTCCTGTTTTCTGTTGAACTATTTTATAGACAAGCTATATAAAAAAGAAACACAAGGAACAAAAAATGATATCTTATTCTGGTGAAGGAAATCTAAAGTTGGGATCTAGAATACAAATACACCTGTGTGCAAGCTCCAGTGATGTCAGTTCCTAGTATTAAAGAGCATTGTGACTCTGAGCAAAAGAGGGAAGACAAACATATAAACAGAAAACCTTGTCTTTTCTCAAACATCCTCAATGACCGTTACATGAAAATGAGGGCTATCAGGCTCATATCATTTTCAAAGACAATAGGTTATATGCATGTGGAGAACAAAGACAAAAGGCATGCATAGAAATCAAAAGTGACTAGAAATAGACTGAATTCTGGAGACAATAGCATCTGTGCACAGACAGGTGCTACAGATTTAATGCTGACATGTCAGAGAAGAAATGTCAGCTTTCTTTATTACCAGTAGCTCTCAGCTTTTCAGGCAAATTGTTCTTCTTTGTACTCTACATTCTTTCTCCTCTTGGAGTTCCCTCTTGTTGCCTCTTCCTACTTCTTCACATCTTTCTACTCCTTGAGATACCTGCACTCACTGCTTGCACTTCCATTAGTGATTTTGGTACAGTATTGCGCTGTGTGTTTCCAGGAGTGGAGCCAATATGAAGGAAGTCCAGAAATGTCTGTCAAGGGAGACTATGAGATGATGACAGCACTCCTCTTTTTCTCTCTTGTGCTTCTTGCAATTAACACCTACATCTATCTATCCGTCTATTTGTGTATCTCTGTGTCTGTCTGTCTGGCTATCGATTTATCCATCACCCATTCATCTACTCATTTATTTTGGCATACAGCTTTTCGATAGAGGCAGACACTGCCTAATGGAATTGATCTACAACAAGACCATAGCTGGAATGAAAGAACCAGGACTCGGAAGTTAAGGCCAAAGTTAATGATGTTATTGGAATGTATAGTGTTAAAAATAACATATTTTTAAGACAATTTTAATTCGATTAAGTGTGTAATGAAAACACAGGGGAATGTTTGAAGAATCTTTTATCTTTTGCCCAGGTGATATGCTTTCAGATGGGATTACATTTAATCTGAGAGTTAGAAAAACTTCACCAAGAACATCTTAAAGGCTTACTCCAACCATCAGAAAAATATTTGAACGATTTCCTTCTTAAACTGTGCACAACTTTTTACGTAGATATTAAGTGTTCAAGGGGATCCCTGCACATGGATGTAGTCATGTTTGCATACACTCAGTGTAAATATGTGTACAAACACACACAGACACACACACAGCAGAGGGAATATTTTTTAAATAACTACACCTAAATGGCTACTTTCCATCTCTATTTATTTTCTTCTGTGGAATAATGCAGACTATAACTAACATAAATTGAATGCACATGAGACCACATATCTTCACGTGGTTTAGAGTGTGTTATTGCAGCAATTTTATAATGGCTCATTAGCCCCTGTGAGAGGCCAGTAATATGGGATAGCAACGGATTTCTATCAACGTCATGAGAGAGATAAGTAAGGTGGCATCTTATGTAGATTTCTAAATCCTCTACTTTGAAATCAGCTCAATAGCATATTTTAAACTCAAAATAGAATGTCTCCTGCTTCCTAATGATTGATTTAATGGTGGATTTGACCATATGTGTATCAGATGTGAAAAGTATTGTCCACTAAGTGGAGTAAAAATGATCTTTTACAGAAGGAAAAAAAAAAAAACTGATTTATATCTTTAGATTCTCATGGGATCTCATTAAGGTTCTCTTTCTTTAATACATTGTGCAGCCTAATAGTTATCAGCAACCCTGCAGTGTGCATTGCTGATAGGTTAGTTTACACAGGATTAATTGTGTAATTTTGCAAGCAACCAGCACAGCGAACATTGATTTTTGCATTAGCCCCATGTGTTGTTTCCAAGGGGACTCTGCTTTCTATTTTAAGGTGGTGTTACATTTCACTTCTTATTAATTATAATTTCTGCTAGCATGTTTTATGCCCAATACGATTTATTAAAAATCCTTCATAATCTTTTTTTCCTAATTGTTATGTCCTTCGGTAACTTCATTAATTTTGAGCACTGATGTGTAAAAAATGGCAGGAGAAAATGGCATTCACAAAAGGTTCTCTGACCAGCCCGTTTCCCCATGCTCCCGTTGATAAGTTGCCACAAATCTTTTGCTAAAATACAGAAACAAATTCAGTTGCAGCCACTCCAGATATGCTAAGTAAATAATCAGTGCAGGCAACAACCTGACAATACTGCATTCCTCAAACCAAAAGAATGCGAATGTTCAAAGAAGTGTTGGCTATGCAGAACTCAGTCCATTTTCCACAATATGTATCTTAGTATTTTCCAGAAATACTTGTGTATTTGGAAGAATTAGAGGAAGGAATCTTTTGTTTGAATATTCTACCTAATAGCGTAGTTCAACACTTAGCTACTACATTTTATCCGCTCTTGGTGAGATTATGAAATGCCTATTGAGGTTTCAGTGGAATCTTTATAGCTGGACTTGATATTCTCATACGTGGTTTTGAAAAAACAAAACCAAACAAAATGTTGACTATGCACAGTTTAGAACTTAATCTTTAAATTATTTTTGTCTTGAACTTGAAAATCAGTTATTTGTCTGTGCCTCACCACCTCTTCCCTCATCTCAGCCTTCGTGAGATAAAATTTCTCGCTCCCTCTGGAGCACGTGGTCTCTCAAAGGGGAAGAGTCACATCTCCTTGCTTGTGCAGCTCTTGCTTTGTTTTGTTTAGGGTGGGTCCTCTCTCCTCCTTATCCCCAGGAGTTTCTATAGTATTATAAAGGCCCAATAAGGTTCTGTTCAAAGTGGGTACTCAAAATGTGTCCTGAGTGACCAACTGGCCCCCACTGGAAGAACTCTTTTAAACACTCTGTTACCAGAGCTTCAAAAAGGGCTTGTTTCTGAGGGATCAAAGGAACTCTTGTATAATAAATTCTGAGCATTCAGTACATAATGAAGAGAAGAAAACGTCTCTTTTAAGCTCCTATATGATGCCTGGATTATGTGAAGAGATGAAGGAAGTGGTGACTCTTTCTGGCTTTTGTGTCATTCACATTAAACAGGAATAGATGAAAGCAAAGGCTTAACACTGACAAAATCCCAAGTAGGAAGGCTCGGCATCCATAGCCTGTTCGCACATTCACAACAAACCACCAGCTGATGACTTGAAAAAACTATGGTTTTCTTTCATAGTGAAAGACTGACTTTGTTTTGTGCCTTTTTAAACATCCACTTTCATACAGTGTAAACCTTTTTTTTTTTTTTTGACAGAGCGATTGGGTTACAATATTGTTACAGAAGGACTAGAATTAGAATCATGATACTTGGGTGCCACACTTGACCTTTGTCACTTGTTATGTATGACACTAAGGAAGTAATTTAGTTTGTAAATTATTTTTATTTTTCATCATTCATAAATAAACCTAGTAAAATTAACATGAATAGTTGTTTCAAGGGTTTATTTTAGAAATCTTCGTTATATTGAGGTAAAATGTAGACTCATTTTCTTATAGGTAGATTGCAATAAATTGTTGTAAGCAATTACAACAGATCTTATTTCTCTAAATTAAGGCTGAACAATCTCTTTTTTCAATTCAACTTTGTCTGAGTAGTTTGAATGGCCCAGATCAGAGGTGATTTTTGAGACTGTTGTTATTGTGTTCAGTATATTGTGCTCATGAAGGCATGTGCATATTTATGGAGAAAGAATTCTTAGCTTTCCCCAGATGCTCACATGTGTTTGTGATCCTAATGGGGTTAAGAACCCCTTAACCTGATAATTCAACCACTTTTCCTTTCACATTAAGTGGGAGTCCTACTATTTTAGTATTAAGTACCAGAAGGGTGAATTTTATATGTTGCTTTATATTTACTATCGGTTTTGTCTAACAGGAATCTTGTGCTGTAAAATACCTACCTTTCAAATTCCCTGGGAGGAGAAGGACAATGCATACTGGCGATATGAATACTTTTCCACAATACTTATAAAAAATAAAAATAATTACCTTGGTGATTTCCCATAATTATGGCAGATTTTTTTCCTTCCTCTTTCCTCTCCTCTCTTTTTTCTGTTAAAACCACCACCCTCATCATTACCACTGCCACTTTTATCTCTTCCTGTTTGAACTGAGTAGATAATTGCATATGTACAATTTCCTAGAGAACTGAAGCAGGCCTAGCCCATAGGCGAACTAAGTTTCAAAATTTGCAAAGTAAGACTGGATTAACTATATTTTCTGTTAAGTGTTGGTTTTAATAAAGAAGTTTATATTAATTGAAATTTTCAATTGGGAGTATATGTTTTAAAACCTTATTTCTTCTTCTTCTTCTTCTTCTTCTTTTTTTTTTTTTTTTTTTGAGACCGAGTCTCGTTCTGTCATCCAGGCTGGAGTGCAGTGGCATAATCCTGGCTCATTGCAACTTTTGCCTCCTGGGTTCAAGCAATTCTCCTGCCTCATCCTCCTGAGTAGCTGGGATTACAGGTGCCCACCACCATGCCTGGCTAATTTTTTGTATTTTTAGTAGAGATGGGGTTTCACCATGTTGGCTAGACCGGTCTCAAACTCCTGACCTCAAGTGATCCTCCCACCTCGACCTCTCAAAGTGCTGGGATTATAGGAGTGAACTACCGCACCCGGCCTAGACCTTATTTCTTAACCTCTAAATGTGTTTGGTGTGACACTCAACTATATTTTCAGCTTACCTAGCCCAACATAAATTTTATTTTAATGAATGGTTTCCAATATTTTGACTCTCCTCATGTTAAAAATATCTCTGGATTTCCTTATTTTTGATTTATGTACTTATCAGTATTCGGCAGGAATGCAAGTCATGGCAACAACTGATAGTTGACCAGACGTTATGCTTAGAATTGATATATTCATCTCCTTAACTGAGAAGGTTTTGGTGTCTACCATTACTGACCTCACTGTGAGGAGGCACAGGAGAATCATGATCTCATTCTGTACATTGGCGTGTCGTTACACATTATTAATTTGGTATTTTGAGTGACACAACTGTATTTGTATATCAGTGTGTTTGTACACTGTCCCTGGAGCTCTTTGTACTGAGTTATTTTTATTTCATTTTTATTAGCAATATTTTGGGAATTGTCATTGAATTTGTACCTTTTCTCCCTTGTACTTTACAATAATTAGCATATTGTTATAGTAAATTAGAAGTTTAATAATTAAGGTAACATTTAGATCCTGTCAATAACTATAGCCTACTCCATTTTTGGAACATCTTACTATGCCCGTTTGTAACAGTTTTAGGTTTTTTAAAAAGTCATTAGAGTCATTTATTTATGCTCTGCTGATTAGCTATTTATTTTCACAGTTTTATAAGTTAGATGTTTGTACTTAGATGTTTTTTCCAGATCGAAGTTTCTATTTGCTCATGAGTAGCTATAAAATAATAATTATCATTAGGTTAGACATTTTCTGTGTTACACAGTTTGCCATTTATATATTCTCATTGCCACCCTGTGAGTGAAATGAATCAGGGGTTGTTAACTCCAGTTTTTAAAAAAAAATGAAGAAAGAGACATTCAGGGAGGTTGTGGCATACTCAAGGCTCAATGGCTAACTACTAAGTGCCTGAGATGGTGCTGTTCTGTACATTTAACTTTACATTTTAGTCTAGAATTTTCTCATTACTCCACTCCCTTCTCTACTCAAAGACCTTTTTCTAAAAGAAACCAAGGAACCGTTAAAATTTGTTCTCTAAGGTTAGGGCTGGACTCAAACCATTTCTGGCAAAATCAGTTTGGTCCTTTCTTTCCTCCTGTTTTTTTTTTTTTTTTCTTTTTCTTTCTCTCATAATGAATCTCTCATAATGAATCTCTCATAATGAATCTCTCATAATGAAGACATCCAGCCTCCTTGAAACCTTAAAGGCATCTGAGAATACAAAGATACCAAACTGGAGTTATCTTCCTGACACATAAATCTGATCTTGTCATTTCCTACTACAAATCCACAATGGTCTTCTTTTACAAGATAAAGTTTAATTATCTGAGCATGACACCTAGGGCTCTTCACTTTCTGTGCAATCCAGCTTTTCAGCCTCATCTCTTTTTATTATCTATTGCTTGCCCTCATACACCTCATCTTCAGCCTCCCAAATTTCATATATCTTCTCGACAATGCCCTGCTCTTTAAGGCTTCTGAGTTGCCTCTCTTGCTCTTGTATACCACCAGCCCCCAACCCCAACAGGAATGCCATTCTTTCCTTTGTAGCTTGCTAAACTGGGCTACTTACCTAACCAAATAACTATGTGGCTTTGGAGAAAATAGTGTTTTTATTTCTTAGCATGTTTATTTTGATGCAAAAAAAAAGTGTAACACATGATCATTAGAAATATATCTATTAAATTAAGTCATCTTCAATCTTTCTTTACCACTTTACTCCCATAAACAATGGTAGCAATTTGATATTTTTCTTTCCAATGTTATTTCTCATGTAGACATTGCTGCATAGTATTTTTTTTGTATGAGCAAAATAAAGCTCACATCCTATGTAAAATGTTGTAGTGCTTTATTTCACCTAATATTATACAAAGTCTCAGCATTCAATATTCTTTGAAAATACAACTTTTTAAAATTATAAACTTTTCTAATACATAACTATATTCTACATATTTAATTATTTCTCTATGGGCACTTAGATTGTTACCAAGATTTTATTGTTATAAATTACAATCAGTAAAGATTTTTCCATTGGTATTTTGGCATATATTAATATGCTTAATCCAAACTTAGATTTCTAGATCTATGCATACTGGCCACATGAACATAAAAATCTATGTTAGGATATTTTAAAAAGTCAAAATGCTCATAATGTTATGTAGAGGTAAACAGCATATGATTTTTACATGTGTAATATATTCATACACATATCTGTATGTGTGTATATGTGTGTGTATATGAGTGTAGCTATAGCACTGGTTGAATATTAATATATCAATTGGGGAAGGAAATACACTAAAATATTATTTCATAGATGATGTCCATTTTATTATGTATATGTGTGTGTATATATGTATATGTGTATGTATGTATACATATATTTTTGTATTTTACCAAATATCTAGAGTGAGCATTTGTTACTTTTATGATAAAACAAAACTCCCACAATTATCCACCTTAACCAATTGCTGTCTCCTACGAATCCTTTCCAACCTGACTTCATGGGTAGAAAGTGAGTTTCTGCTGGTGAAAGAGTGAAACTACTTGAAAATTATTTATTGCCTCCCAAGGTTCACTGTAGCATGAGACCTTAGGTAGTTATCAAGACTAAAATACAAAGAGAGCCCTGAAAATAGCTGGGGAGTGTGGACAAGTACTGAAAATTAGTGATATTTAAAGGAAAACAGAACGTTTAGCTCTTGGTTTACTTTGGGAGAGGATGGGATTCTGAGGCCTCCATGCTGGTGATGCAAGGATCTTAGAGGGTGGTTAGGGGTTTAAAGCCACTTGAGCAAATACTCAGTCCAAAGTAGCAGGTATAATGGCTCAAGCAGGAAACAGAGTAATATCCTGAGATTGTCTATGTTTAGACAAGTTTCTATTTTGGGGACACAGGGCTCCCCATTCATGGATGTGCCTTGAGTGTAGTGCCAGACACAGAATAGTCAAGTAATATGTTATTGGACGAATAGACAAAGACGCTTTGTACAATGCTCTGGGACAGAAAGGCTTCATAATAGTGATGTTAACATCTTTTCATACCTAAATAAGCCTAAGAGACTTCCAGGCAGTTTTCATATGTATTTCAATGTGACTTCATGATTTACAATTCTGCTTTCTAAACATTATTAAAAATATTTGTGTCACTCAGCTTGCAGCCATAAAGAACAAGAGTTTGCTTTAAAGGTGTACTGATGCTGCAGTAACACCTACAGCAATATTTAAGGTTATCAAAATTATAAAACTCCATCCTGGAGAAATGGTCATGTGACATTAGGCAATATGTAACATCTTTATGCCTTAGTTTGGTCATTGTTAAATGAGGACATTTAAAAAAAGCAAAACAGTATCTCCCTCATGGTTTGTAAGGATAAAATGAGTTAATAAAATGTATAGCAATTAGGACAGTGCCTGGCCTATAGTTAGCCCTGTATAAGTGTATCCCATTATCATTACCAAAGAAGCTTGACATTGGTATTAACTTGCCCACAATTAACTGGTTTGATCAGGTATTAGTTCAAGGTGATATTTGAGTCTACCATCACATACATTTTGGACTATATAGAAAAACATAGTGCTTCTCTATAAATGGTTTGCAGAATTACTACCGCAAATTTTAGTGACCTTCTACTTCCAGAGGAGGCCATCTCCAACTGCATTAGAAAGTAATATAAAGTAGGAACTGGGTCCTCTTTGAGATCTAAAAGATTATCTATTTGATTTATTCTTAACTTAAAACATTGACATTTTTGCTTATTGCTTTCAAGACTGTTTCAAACATTTCTTTTGATATACTATCTTTGATAGTAGTGAGAAAACAAGAGATGCCTCTACCATCATACTCCAAGGTGGGAAACAGAGGACTAACACCTCCAGAAGAGGGCATCTGGCCTCTGGCAGGTGGGGCTTTTAAGTTTCATGATTTGGTATTGGTGCCAGGATCTGAGTTTTGAGGTTTGACTATGCAACATGCTTGAAACACGGCCTCAAGGATTGTTTGGCTGCCTCAGCATTCGTGGTGGGAAGACTAGTGAATGAATGGTAAGAGATTTGGACCTTGCATGGCAGCCTTTGGCCTCAGGCCCTGTTCCACCTGCTTGGTATTCTGCTATGATGAATTAGCTACAGCTGGTTTCCCAGGAGCTTTGTCATATCCACATTTAACTGCGGAAAAAAGAGGAGTTAATTAACTTTCCCAAAATGACACAGCTAGTAAGTGGCAGAGCTTATTCATTCATTCAAGAAAATATTTATTGATGACCTGTTGTGTGCTACATGGTGGAGCTGGATCAAAACCCTCAAGTGTCTGAGTGTTATTGATATCATCAATCAGACCCAGGTCCTTCTGGGTCAGCCTTCTATAGGGAAAGGAAGTGGGGAAGTGTTCTTGAGAATGTGTCTTGGTTCTCCATGATGTTTTGGACAGTAGCGATGAAATGCATATCCTCATTTCTATGAATAAACTCTGCCTGCATTGGCCAAAACTATGTCTCTCCTTTTTTGGAAGCTATTTATTTCTTTAACATATATGATCTATTATAGTAATATAATTCTATTGTGTATGATTTGCCCTCAGTTTATTTCTGGAGGATCTCCTGTCTTCCAAGTTGTGACAGCCCAAGGTTATAGAAAACATAGTGATAGTCACATTTTCTGTGTCCCTTAAGATTTTACTTCAGTCTATCAGTTCTGTGTATTCATCTTTCCACACTAAAGATTTCTAATGTTTTTAATCTTCCTCTGTGTGAGTCCCATGGCCCCAGCCTCTTAAATAATATAGTGCTTTTCTCTGTACCTCCTTCAGTCCCATTATTAGAGAGTTTAAAAAAAAATCATAGACTTCTAAGGCAAAAAAAAAAAAAAAAAAAAAAAAAACTTGTAAATAGCATTCAGTTAAAATTCTCATGTTGTGCATAAAGATTCTGAGGCCCCAGTTAGTTAGGAAACACGTCATTAATAGGGAGTGTTACTGACATAGCTAGGAATCAAACTTGTTAGGACCTCTGACTTGCCTTGGAATATTCTTTACTGATATCACTCTATTACGCTGTTAGCATCTGATATGGTTTGGCTCTGTGTTCTCACCTAAATATTATCTCAAATTGTAATCCCCATGTGTTGGGGGACAGACCTGGTAGGAGGTGATTGGCTTATGGGGCTGGTTTCCCCCATGCTGTTCTCATGATAGTCAGTGAGGTCTCACAAGATCTGATGGTTTAAAAGTGTGTGGAAGTTCCCCATTCACTCTCTGTCTCTGCTGCCACCATGCAAGACGTCCCTTGCTTTCCCTTCACCTTCTGCCATGATTGTAAGTTTCCTGAGGCTTCCCCAGTCATGTGGAACTGTGAGTCAATTGAACATCTTTTCTTTATAGATTACCCAGTCTCAGGAAGTTCTTTGTAGCAGTGTGAAAAGAGGCTAAATACAGCCTCCTTTAGATAGTTGAATATATCTTAAAAATAGTAAAAGACTGAGGTATAATCCTTTTGGATTCCTTAAAGATGCTCAAGGTACTTTAGATGAGTGATGCAATAAGAAAGAGGGTCTACTGTAGGTAACAGCACAGGCCTTGAGGTTGCACAAATTAGGTCCATATCTTGGTGCTGACATTTATTCTCATTGTAACTTTGTAAATGATACCTAACTTATTTGAATTCATTTAATCTTCTGTAAAATTAAAGTTAGTGGTACCCAAATTAGAGGTACTTGTATTACATGAGATTATACCTAAATTGTTAAATATGATGTCTGACATATAATGTATCTTCAACTGATATTAGAAAAAAATCACATATGATGTTTAGTAGGGAGTCAATATCTGTGATTTAGTAAAGAAATGCTAAAACTCGTGATCAGAAATAGGGGCTATTTCCATTTAGAATGCTCTTTCAGAAGTATTCTTAGAAAAAAATTGAACATCTTCACATTTCCTGTATAAGGTTTTGCTGATAAATAATTCCCAAAAGCAAACATTAACAGCTTATCATATTTTTTCTAGTTTTTACATTATTGTACGTTATTTTATTTTAGACAGATTGAAGAATTTGTTTGTGTGTTCATTTTTGCAGTACTAGTAGCTTATAACCTAGGGAATATTATGTGCCTCATGTATCATTTTCCTTTTTAAAAGATATCGTCATTCAAATTTGTATTGAGCATTTTGGCACACATTTTGAGGGTTTGGGCCTGCATGATTTGAATCAAGAGCTGATTCCTGTCAGGTAAATGTTAGTTGATGACCAAAAAAAACGTGTTTTCCATCCCAGTTTCTTAAGAATATTGACCTAAATATTGACTAAAAGCTGAGGTGCTCCCAGCCTTTTCTAGCAATTTAAAAAATCACTCAAAATCTCCAGTGTTTAAAGATCAATTGAGATCAGATACATTTTAAAAGGAAAAAATTAAAAAATAGCCAGTTTTGATCTCAAATGCACACACATATATGTAGAATAGGCATTTTTTGTCAATGTATGTGTATTAAGCAACCAATATTTGGCAATCTGACAGCCATTGTGCTTGAGTACTAGGAAGGCAAAAATTAATAAGATCACTTTTCCCGGACCTCGACTTAAGGAACTAAAAGTCTTGCATAAAACATTGTAAAGAAACGCTTTTCTGGCCAGGTGCAGTGGCTCACACCTATAATCCCAACACTCTGGGATCACCTGAGGTCAGGAGTTCGAGACAAGCCTAGCTAACATGGTGAAACCCAGTCTCGACTAAAAATGCAAACAAAATAGCTGGACGTGGTGGCGGTTGTCTGTAACCCCAGCTACTCAGGAGGCTGAGGCAGGAGAATCCCTTGAACCCACGAGGCTGAGGTTGCAGTGAGCCAAAATCGCGCCTTTGCACTCCAGCTTGGGTGACAAGAGCAAGACTTCTAAAAACAAAACAAAACAAAAACAAAAACAAAAACCTTTTTTTTTTGTCTTGTGAGAATAAGGCATGTAGCTGCTCACACATGTGGCTTATACAGCAGCTGTCAAGGTTCATATGCCACCATGCAGGGTACTGTGTAATTTCCTCCTGATGGCTGAGTTGAGTGGGGACTTTCAAGTAGGGGGAACCTGGAGACCGATCTCAAGTGTCCCTCCCAACTACATTGGACATCATCAATCAGGACAATGATGTGGCTGCTGCTACTGCAGCTGCCCCTTGCTTTTCACAGAGCACCGGCTAGATCTCAGCCCTGTGCTAAACAATTTTTGCATGTTAGTACTATTCCTCCAAGCCATTCTGCAAAACAGATAACTATCATCCCTTATTTACCAAGGAGACAATTGGAGATCTAAAAGGCTACATGATTAGCTTTTAAGATCACACAGCAAGTAAGTGCACACTTGCTGTATTTTCAGTCTCTCTGTCATTTTTTTCTCTGCTGTAGCATCTTTTTTGACAGACACTGTGCTGGTAATGTGCTCCCTCCTGCTCTACGAAAGTATGAAATTCATACCTGTGACTGTAAGGTGAAGGAACTATGAATACTACTATTAATTGATATGTGTAGCTTTAATGCATTCATTCATTAATTCATCTAAACAGTATATATATACATTTTAAAATTATTTTTTCATAGGCTTTTGGGAAACAGGTGGTATTTGGTTGTGTAAGGTCTTTTATGTTGATTTGTGAGATTTTGGTGCACCCATTACCTAAACAGTATGCAATGAATCCAATTTGTAGTCTTTAATCCCTCACCCCCACCCCACCCCTTCCCCAAGTCCCCAAAGTCCATGTATCATTCTTACGCCTTTGCATCCTCATAGCTTAGCTCCCACTTAAGAGTGAGAACCGGGCGCGGTAGCTCAAGCCTGTAATCCCAGCACTTTGGGAGGCCAAGACGGGCGGCTCACGAGGTCAGGAGATCGAGACCATCCTGGCTAACACGGTGAAACCCCGTCTCTACTAAAAAATACAAAAAACTAGCCGGGCGAGGTGGCGGGCACCTGTAGTCCCAGCTACTCGGGAGGCTGAGGCAGGAGAGTGGCATGAACCCGGGAGGCGGAGCTTGCAGTGAGCTGAGATCCGGCCACTGCACTCCAGCCTGGGTGACAGAGCGAGACTCCGTCTCAAAAAAAAAAAAAAAAAAAAAAAAAAAAAAGAGTGAGAACATATGATTTTTGGTTTTCCATTTCTGAGTTACTTCACTTAGAGTAATAGTCTCCAGTTCCATCCAGGTTGCTGTAAATGCCGTTAATTTGTTCCTTTTTATGGCTGAGTAGTATTCCATCATATATATTTATGACAATTTCCTTATCCACTTGTTGATTGATGGGCATTTGGGCTGGTTCCACATTTTTGCAATTGCGAATTGTGCTGCTATAAACATGGGTGTGCAAGTACCTTTTTCGTGGAATGACTTCTTTTGCTCTGGGTAGATACCCAGTAGTGGGATTGCTGAATCAAATGTAGAGCCACTTTTAGTTCTGTAAGGGATCTCCACGCTGTTTTCCACAGTGGTTGTGCTAGTTTACATTCCCACCAGCAGTGTAGAGGTGCTCCCTTTTCATTGCATCCACACCAACATCTACTATTTTTTTTAATTTTTTCATTATGGCCATTCTTGCAGGAGTAAGGTGGTGTATCAAGATGTAGTTTTGATTTACATTTTCCTGATCATTAGTGATGTTGAGCACTTTTTTCATATGTTGTTGTCCATATGTATATCTTCTTTTGAGAATTGTCTATTCATGTCCTTAGCTCACTTTATGATGGGATTGTTTGTTTTGTCCTGCTAATTTTTTTGAGTTACTTGTAGATTCTGGATATCAGTCCTTTGTCGGACATGTAGATTGTGAAGATTTTCTCCCACTCTGTGGGTTGTCTGTTTACTTTGCGGACTGTTTATTTTGCTGAGCAGAAGCTCTTTAATTAAGTTCCACCTATTTATCTTTGTTTTTGTTGCATTTGCTTTTGGATTCTTGGTCATGAAGGCTTTGCCTAAGCCAATGTTTAGAAGAGTTTTTCTGATGTTATATTCTAGAATTTTTATAGGATCAGGTCTTATATTTATTTAAGTCCCTGATCCATCTCGAGTTGATTTTTGTATAAGGTAAGAGATGATAATCCAGTTTCATTCTCCTTCATGTGACTTGCCAATTATCCCAGCATCATTTGTTGAATAGAGTATCCTTTCCCCACTTTATGTTTTTGCTTCCTTTGTCGAAGATCAGTTGGCTGTAAGTATTTGGGTTTATTTCTGAGTTCTCTATTCTGTTCCATTGGTCTATGTGCCTAGTTTTATGTAAGTACCATGCTGTTTTGGTGATTATGGCCTTATCCAAAGAGTATATATTACATTTTATTATGGTACCAGGCAGAGACATTGGTACAGCTAATATATGCCCTTATGGAACTCAAGATTTCTTATACTGAATACAGAATAAAAGTAAATAGGAATATTTACAGCTGTTAGGCCTTTAGTTAATTTTGTCTAGATGGAGTTTCAAATTACTTATGATTTGCTGTCAATTCAGTGCATAAGGAGAAATTTACCTTATAAATAGCTTAGAAAGGAGCCATGTCATAAAATGACATGTCTCAAAATGTCTCTTGAAGCCAACTTTTCTTCCAGCATGGCAAGAGATCACCATTTCTCTTGCTGAGCATCTAATGAAGTCATAGGTTTGCTGTAGAGGCTATGTTGTGTGAAAAGTACTACTTTAAAATATTTGATAACTTCAGAGTCACAACATGCTCATATTCAGAAAACATGTGACCCTGACTTCCACTGATCCGCAGCTCCCATATTACACCAGCCATGGGTAGGTTATTTGCTGAGTGTACCCTCATAACCCAGTTTTTACTGTATCTTGCTCTTGAGCAAGTTCTATTTCTCCTTCCAGTACACTCCAGTACACTTCCTCTCTGTTTTTTTGTTTTGTTTTGTTTTGTTTTTACTTTGCAGCAAGTCAGTAGAGTTTAATTTAACTAGTTTATTGTGCATACACTACGTTTTCTTTCAGTCATACTTTTCAAATCTTAGTAATGAAGCAAACAACCAATAAGGACCCAAATGGTTGTTTTGCCTTAAATTACTTTCTTTTTAATATTTTCTTTTTAATATTCTTCTCCATTCTTATTTTACATTTGGTGGGTATCTATTTGTATCTCTTTGTATTTATTTGTATCTCTTAAGTAAAAGAAACTAAGGGATTTTGAAAAAAAACACACAACTTTTCACTAATAATAGAGAATAAGTTGTTAGTATCTATGTCAATGGTGGTGAGGGAAAGGGTAAACGCTTTCTAGAGTAAATAAATTCAAAGGATTGTACGTCATGTTAATATAAAAAAATTAGAAAGATGTTTTCTTTGATTATAGCAGTATATTGTGTATACACCCTTATCTAATAATGTTTGAGCCTATCCCTCCACTATATGTATATCCTAAATTGTAGAGACACTAGTATGCTAAAATTTATCATAAGAAAACGGTAAAAGGAGAGAAATGTTTAAAAATGAGATGAAAATCATAAGTACATGTGAGTGTGTATATATATATATGTATATATGTTTCAATATTTCTTGTTGCATTCTAAAGGATGGTCTGTGTACCTCTTTCCAGAGATCATGCACCTACAACATGAAGGAACGATAGAAAACCTAATAATACAGAGACTGGCCAGGCATGGGGGCTCACGCCTGTAATCCCAGCATTTTGGGAGGCCGAGTGGGGTGGATCGTGAGGTCAGGATATCGAGACCATCCTGGCTAACATGGTGAAACCCTGTCTCTACTAAAATTCCAAAAAATTATCCAGGCATGGTGGCGGGTACCTGTAGTCCCAGCTACTTGGGAGGCTGAGTCAGAAGAATGGTGTGAACCAAGGAGGTGGAGCTTGCAGTGAGCCAAGATCGCGCCACTGCACTCCAGCCTGGGTGACAGAGTGAGACTCCATCTCAAAAAAAAAATTAAAATAAAATAAAATAATACAGAGATAATTCTTTGTTTACAGTAAACACTAAGAACACACACACACACACACACACACACAGAGAGAGAGAAAGAGAGGGAGAAAGATTAGATTCGTAGCAAGGAACTTACATACATGATTAATGTGGGTGCCTTCTGAACCAAAGTTGAAGGAAGCAGATGAGAGCTCTGTGGGCGAAGGCTGCTTCTGTGAGCATACAAATAAGTTTGATTATAGCTACAGTTTCCATGCCTAATGCCAAACAACTGCCTTGAAATTCCTAAGTGAGAGTGTGGTGGGTAATTCAGCACAAGTACTGATCTCTGTTGTCATGAGTGTCCTTAACAGGGGTAAGAAATGGGGACCCATTGGGGAAGAGCCACCTGATGTGGCTTCATGACATGATGGATTTTGAAGAGATGTCTTAGACAGATCTAATGTTAGAACAATAACAGTGGTACCATGGCTGTAGGAGATCCTGAATGCATGACATTCTTTATCACTGAGATAAAGAACATTCTAGATTAAGTCATTTAACATTCACCACAGCAAATGGAACAGCAGGGTCAGCAAATCTCATTTTGAATCAACATATGCAAACATTGCATTATTTCTTTTCCCCACTGAGAGACTGTTGTAACACACACAGGATGCTACACACAACAAAGTGGGAGCCAGGTTCTGTATTATTCTACTTAGGTAAACTTCTATTAGCCTGCAGAAGTCAGTGAACACAATTATATTAAAACAATGTGTACCATGGACCCATTGGTTAGAAGCCATATTAAACGCAGTTTCGTGCATGGTTAGTCATCCATAAACATTTCTGTTTGTAATAATAATGGTGTCAGAAGTAGGCCTTATGGGGCTGAAATGAGGTTACTAAACAAAAGTATTAAGGGCACAGTCTGTGCAGTGTGTCACTTGGTCAACTGGAAAGCAGTGACGACTTTTCTTATACTTGCCAGGGTGGAATTCTTCTCAGTGTATTGGTGTGAGGTTCTCTCCGGAGGCATTGCAATCTGTTTATAACTTCTTGGCAACAGCTTTTGGAGTAAGGCCAAAGAGATTGTCAAATAATACACAGAGTGGAAATGAGTTGTTTGAATTTTTCAGCCATCTTCCTTTTCTTAGGGCCAAAGATGTAGTTTTATAAATCTCCTTAATCCGTAACTTCTACCAGAATGAGTCAGAATTATTACATGGAATTTAGCTCTTCTAAATGATGTTCAGTCATTAAATTATGACAGCTGGTATGCAAAAAAAAAAATGTTGACTTATTCCGATTGTTCTGATGCCTAATAGAAAATCTAGTTTTTAAAAAGCGTGTTCATGGGATGGCATTCAAAAACAAGCTTAAGCAATCTTTTTGAGATTGGGAGCCAATCCTTGAGACACCTGGGAATGAACAGTAAAAGGATTGGATATATTGGTTGAATCAGTCCCCTCATTTCACATGTTGTTGTTTTAAGAGATAGGCGGCTTGGCAAACCAGGGTGAGAGATGACCTCTTGAGTTGAAGGCTTATATTCACTCTTTAGTTCAGAGGTCTGATCTTTGAATGCTTCCTGACAAAGCTCTCCTCGTTATGGTCTATATCATTTTGTTTTGACAGATTAGTCACAGCATCAGACAGATGCAAGTAGCTATTGTGCCAAACAGGTCAGGAGAACTGCTTTGTAGAAATACTTACAATTGTGGTCTGTTGCAAAATACGTGAATTCATAACAGAAGACACATCGATAAGGTTTTCAATAAGAAGTGTAATTATGTGGCTGCCTTTTGCATGCCTGCCCTCTCTGCTTCTTTTGTTCCTTGACAGAAATTCACAGGACCCGTTTTTTAGCAACACAGTAATACTATTGCTTAGGTATTTGAGTGGAAATTTTGAGGGGTGTGGGGAGAAAGAAAAATTAAATCTGTTTTTTTAAAGAGAAAACGTAAAAATTAATTTAAAAGTGACTCCTTAAATGATAATTATTTCCAAAATTACAACTTTCTAATCTATCCCTAGGTCCTGTAAACTGCAAACCATAATCCTGTCTTCACACTGCAAACAAATCACAGTGGAACTAAGGGGAACTTAATTTACGGGTAAGAGTATTTTCCTTAATCAGTTGTTTTACGCATTTTTGATTGTATTTAATTATTGCAGTACACAGTGCAGGAGTCACACAGAATAAAGACAAGGAGACGTTGCAGAACTTACGTCTTCACTACATTCTTAGCGTAGAGATGGACCAGATGTATCGTACAGTGAAGGTTTTTTTGTTTTTTGAGTTCCATTAAATTGCTGGCTTATTTTTGAAAGAGCAAAACCCTTACCTTAAAGTTGTTTTTCTTGTTGGCTGACCTGTTAGCATAGTCGAAAGTGGAATATGTATAATATTTATCAAAATGTAATTTTTAATAGAAAAATAGTTTCGTCACTGGGATTTGAGAAGGTTCACTTCTAAGGAGGCTTGAAGTTTCAATGAGAAAACCTGTATTTTCAGGGGGTAAACAGAGCTCATGCTTCAGAGTCTGAACGACTTTCAGCTTCAGTCACTGTTCCTTGAATTTGAATCCATTTGAAATCTGACCTGAGTCCTTGATTGGAGTTTTTTCAAATTCTTTGTGCAACACTAACCTGAATTATAACTAATTTCAAAGAGTTTGGAACAATGAGAAAAGTCCACGTTGGAGGGAGGTCCAAACACAGAGTGATGTAGTTCTAGTTAAGTTATTTAGCTATTTTTATGATCCATGTTATAAACCATAAAACTGGAATAATAGTTGTAACCGCCTACAGGTGCAGCTTAAATTAGATTATTATGATAATGCATATTAGCACTGGGTTTGGTCCATACCATTGTGTTTGGTTCAGTAAGTGCCAATAATTAGTATCACAACTAGTTTTTGAAGACAAAATGATTGGAGGTAAAACAAAAATGAGTAGTAATTTTTTTTCTCAAAGATGAAAGAGTGATTTTCTTACTTTCTCAAGAGCACATTATGTCACTAAGAGAATATGCACTCCAGAAGAATTAAGATGTTACTTGGTGCATGAACAATTTTTTTCTATGCATTTGTTGCAAATGAGACCTTAATACAAATATAAAATAATGAAGACAATGTGGAAAGAGATAGAGCATCTTGACTTTATGAGTCATTGTTAGCATACCTGGTTCCCAGTAACCCCCAGTGGTCTTCTAAATGAATGGAGGCTATACCAAGAATCAGTCTATGAGGAAACTGTGTGCTTTGAAAAACATTTGCTCTCTTCTCTCATCCACTGGAGTGGTTTTGCTCTCCACTATTTTTAGATCTTTGCTTTGGGACTTTCCCCAAAGGGGTTCTCCATACAGGCTTTCTCACCACAGGGCATCTTCAAGTCTCTTGTAACATTAAAAATGGTTTGAAGTATATTCTAATATCGTTAGAGAAAACTCTTCCCAAAATCTGATTAATCAGTTCCTTTGATGATGATTGTATGGGATACATTTATTCCATGAAAACCCTTTTATGATTTCACTTTATATGAATTTCTAGTTCATAAGAAACATAGGTAAATCTTCTGAGATAGTAATGAACAAAATATAATACCCAGGGTATTAAATTTTAAAAAAGAGATTTTCATACTACCGTGAGGAACCGTAATTGTGGTTGTGTCATGATGATGTATTAATAATTGTGTCTCTTGACATCATGAAAATGGATGGTAACCTGTAAAACACCCTTCTTGCTCAAAGCCCTGCATTCTTTCCTGTATTTTATTGAATTATGTTTATTTCTTGTGTTCCTCGTGGTGATTGATGAAATCATTATTTAATTCAACAAAATAAGTTCCCTTACTCTCAGTTTTCATTGTGCTAGGGAAATCAGCAATCAGGTTTCAGGAAGGGTTTGTGGAATCATAGTCATAAAACACCCACACCCACACCCACACCCACACACGACATAGGCATTTACCTAATCTTCAATTTTCTTTTGAGAATCTCTCTTTTGGAAATTTCCTCCCACAATACCCAGCCTCTCAAGAATTTAAAAACAATGGAGTAAAATACTCTTCAAGCTCTGATTAGATTACAATATGTGAATGCTAATTTTGTTTTTATGTGTTTCAACACCCAAATTTATCTGAACTTAGGGCACAATAAGCAGTTTAACTGTTAGAAATCTTATGAGATTGAGTTTGTGCCTATCAGATGAATACAGATTTATATATACATTTCAATTATTGCTCTACCTATGTATAATTTATTCAAAGGTGACGTTATCCATGCATCTTAACAGAAGGCTTAAATAGTTGAATGGCAGAGACTACATTTTTGCTGCAGAAGATCATGATAAAACATGTGCTGAGACTGCTTGATGGTACTTATCTCTACATACTGCATCTCATACTGATTTATGGATTTGGGTGACTTATTTTATGTCAAAGACATAAAGAGAGTAGAGAAGAGAGAATAGTATTTTCATTTAAGTCTTAGTAAAGTTCTATTCTATGAGACGTTATAGCTGCCTTCTCTTGGTGGTCTGTGAAGTTTTTATAAAGATATTGATTATTTTCCAGTGATACACAAATCTACTGTCAGAGACCACTCAAATGCTTAGTTACACCAGGGTTTGGCTCCTATACCCTGAGGAGGACACGATTAACCAAATCCTCCTTTTTAAACGTTCTCTGGACAATGAACTGCACGTTCTGCACAAATACAATTCGCTTGACTACTTTTACCTCTGCCTCCTTCCAGCTCTATTTACGTGCTTCACACTCAGTTGAAATAAATTATTTACACAATGGTCTTGTGAACATATCTTTGAGGGCAAGTTAAATTTTTATTTGCATTATTACCTGTGAGAACACAACCTGGGGCGTATTAGATGCTTTGTAAGTGTAGAGGTAGGGAGAAAGAGGAAGAAAGAGAGGAAGAGAAGGAGGGAAAGATTTTCCTGATAGATCACTTCTTAGACACTTTCTGTACTTAGAAGTTCTGAGATTGCCTCTCTGGATCCTGTTATCTTGGCAGTCTTGCTAAGAGTTTCCATTAACACTTAAACATGGTTACTGATGAGTCTTAATGTTCCCTTAACTTTCAGATCTCTGATGGCCCCACCTAGCAAGTGGGACCCTGGTCAGGAAGTTCACCTCTGTTAAATAAATACACATAGATTTTCAACATCCCTTCAGATGCATTCAGAGATGATAAAAGATTCCACTGGATGCTAGAACATTGTGCATAAATAATCAAAGTTTTATGCTCCTCAACAATGATGCTAACCCATATCCTTTTTATTTTTCTTTCCCCTGATACGAGGATATGAGTGCATCCGAACTAGTTCCATGCCCTTGTCCCAGAATTAATCATTCCTATCCATATTTGATGTTTATACCTTTTAAATATTTATGGGCTGTTATGTTCCTTTATTGTTGTTCACCCACTCTGGGGACAGTCAGAAGCCTCACATTTCTTCCTTAGCCAAACACCCCATTCCCTTCATCCTCTCTCGGCTGTTCTTTGGATTACCTCCAAATTGCATACATAATTTTGGTATTGAGGTGCCAAAAATACATTTGTTTCAACTGGAGTCTCATTGAAGTTGCTTTTACTCAAATCACGTCCACAAATAAATGTAATTTCCAAGGCATGAAATTCAGTAAGTTCTCCAAAGGGAAGCTGAGGTATACAAATATTTCATTATAATGCTACAGGTAGATTTTAAGTCACTAGGAAAATTACATCTCAAAATCAAAAGATTATAGAATGAGTACTATATGAAGAATTACATTTTAAAGCATAGGCCTGTGATCATTTTGCAGGTTTTTGTTGTTACTGTCAGCCTATTGGTTTTTATTAATAATTTTATTGAGGTATAACTGATACACAAAGGACATATTTAATGTGTACAATTTGCTGAGTTTGGACATTTCCAAGGACTCATGAGACTGTCACGGCAGTGAAGGTAATACATGTATTTATTACTTCCAAAAGTTTCCTCTGTCCCTCTTTGTTTTTGTTTGTAAGGTTTTAATAGGCTCAAGCTCAGTCTTCATAGCCTTTTTTTAAGTTAATTTTTTTCTTTCTTTGCAAATTTAGAAGGCAGATTCATTTCATCAAAAAGAAAACAGTTGCTCAGTTGCTATTGCATTGCAGATAAAAGACTGACCATAATGACCATTAAATTATTAAAGAATAAAAGATACTGAAACTCAGCAAAACTTGGGTGATCTCTTTAATAAGCAGACACTTTTAATCTTATATTGACATTTAAAAGGACTGTTCGAGTAGCAACATGACAGACTGCACATATAAAACGTCCATGAAAATATGTAGCACAACCAAACAAATAACTTAGAGCAAAATCCAATGAAAGGAGAAAATTGTGTTTCCTCAAGAAAATGCTACTTTTGCCCTAAGGCAATTCTTGTTGGAGAAAAATATCATGTAAGACATTGACACAAATCACAGACATCTCTTCTAAACAGTGGATTTTATTGAACTGCACACGTGTGCAGATATTTAAGGCCTTGGAAAGGAAATCAGTGAAATATATCACTATTATCACCAACACAACTGCGGAGGGCAAAGAGCAGACACATCTCAGATCCTAGTGATGAAGCAGGGAATTAAAAAGTAAATCAGAGCCTCCGATCAAAGGCTAATTTAGTCTGTCATAATTGATTTGCAGTGGAAGGAAACCTCATGCACAAAGATCAAAGATTAGTGACTTCACACTTACCACAACATCCCCACCCTAAAGGAGGGAAAAAAATCAGAGAGAAGGGGGAAAAAAGAAGAAGAAACATATCAAAGCTCACTAAGAACCCTGTGCAATATAATCTACCTTTCTTAAGGATAGCATGCATTATTCGAAAAATGAAAATGAATTTTATTATGGCATGTTTGAGTTCTACCCTTGAAAGAGTGAGAAACTGGCACTATTGGCTTAAGTAACTTATTTGCAAACAGACATTATTAGGCAGGGCCTTTTGCTGCAGTTGCTTCCCTTTATTTGTAGCCCTTCAAATGCATACATTAAGATTCTCTTCACAACTGCAAACAGCAGGTAAATAATTGTATATTTGAGAGACTATTGCCTATTGAATTTAAGTTGGTCACAGACTTTAGTCCACGCTAACATACTAATTGTTAACTTCCTGTTAACCAGTTTTATCAAGCCTTATGTAATTTTTGTTGTTTCAGTACATATTGTGAGTATAGCTGGCTCCCTAACTGTGTATGAATATTATATGGGGAGG
Organism: Macaca nemestrina; assembly: GCF_043159975.1. Lineage (NCBI taxonomy): Eukaryota > Metazoa > Chordata > Mammalia > Primates > Cercopithecidae > Macaca > Macaca nemestrina. The sequence goes on from NC_092126.1 coordinate 138,980,481, forward strand.
AAAAAGTCCTGTTTCTCTATTCTTCTAGAATCTGTACCTGGGGCCTGTGAATTAAACTAACAAAAGACAGACTGATAGGAGAAAAAAACATTTTTTTTTTTTTGAGACAAGTCTCACTCTGTCACCCAGGTTGGAGTGTAGCGGTGCAGTCATAGCTCATTTCAGCCTTAATCTCCCAGGCTCAGATGATTCTCTTGCCTCAGCCTCTTGAGCAGCTGGGACTACAGGCATGCATCACCATACCTGGCTAAGTTTTTATATCCATAGAAATGGGGTCACACTATGTTGCCCAGGCTGGTCTTGAAATCCTGAGCGCAAGCAATTCTCCTGCCTCAGCCTCCCAAATTGCTAGGATTACAAGCCACAAATTTTATTTGATGTTAGTAATTTAATTTTTACATGCAGAGAGGATGTCATAGTAAATAAGTGAAAAACTCAAAAAAGCAATTAGACCAGGTTTGTATATCATTTTAACTAAGGGTGATAAATTGTGTAGAAGTGACAAGACAAAGGAAAAGAGATTTAGGCTTCTAGGAGCAGTTAATTGTGGGAAGTTAAGTATATGGGCAAAACTAGTGGAAGATTAGGGTTATTTTTAGTAAGATTTGTCTGTGCAGATCCGTCTCAGTACTGAGTTTCTATCTCCAGTGATAGTGATTGTCCTCCTGGTACAGCAGTGGGAAGGGGAAGACCCTCACAAAAGGAAATGCATGTCCTCCTTTTAGGCATATAGTGGGGAGGCAAAGAGCTCTTTCGGTATTTGCTGTTCCTGACTGCCTTCAGCTCAAAGTAAACCTTATGCCAAAGTGGTGTATTTTGGGGTGACATGTTCTGATCTCTTTCAGTTCCTATACATTATATTCTCCTATGATTTTGCTTTGTATATTTTATGACATTCTAAACCTGTGCCATGTGTAAAATGACAGTGAAAATGAAAGTAATCGTCTCATGAAATGTCTTTCTAGTTGTCTAATTATAGGGTGCCTTATTAGTTTGTAGGAATTAAGCATTTTCAAAGGCATTTATTTAACAATTGTTTTTGTGTGGCTGTTAAGAGCCACAGGGTTGAAGAGACAGTAGCAAACAAAGAGAGACACAGTTCTTAACCTCTCGAAGCTTATATTCTTATAAAGCAGACATGTTATTCAAGTTATAATGCAAACAAATGTAAAATTGCTGCTCTAATAAGTGCTACAACATGGTGATTTGACCTGTGGTGGTCAGAGAAGGCTTCTCTGAGCAACAAATGCCTGATCAGAGATGAGAAGTAAACTAAATCAGAAAGTAACACTAGAATGATCCATTTGATTGGGAACTTTAGTAGAATGCTTTCATTTTTCTTGAAATAGATGTGGAATCCATCTGTGCTGGGGAGGTGAAAAATTAGTCCACCTATCAGACAGAGTACAGACAGTGCTGTAGATAATTTACTGAGAATGGATTTTAGGTCCAGAAAAATCTGAGTTCCAACTTTAACTCAGTAACTTTTTGGTTGAAGAGTTGGACAAACTAGTCAATCTCTCTGAACCTGAGGCTGCTAATCTGTAAAGTGGACTCATAATCCTTATCTCAGATAATAATCATCTCAAGTAATGTTTGTTATCAATGTCATCATCATAGGGTTGATTTGCAATGTCATTTTAGGCAAACCATTTTATCTCTTTGAGTTTCAACTTCACATTTCTTTAAAATGAGGTAAAATGAGGGATGTTGGATTAAATGCTTTCAAGATTTCTTCCAGCTCTACATTTCCACGATTTTCCAAGCAAATGTAAAGCTGGAAATTTCAGTCTAGATATCATGGGAAGCCTATATCCTGGAAAGTTAGAAAAAGTGTTGTTTTTGGAAAACAGACTTTTTAAAAGAGGCATAATTCCACCCTTTAGCAATTTTACTTATATTTCTTTAATCCACACTTAGAAGTTTCTATTATCTTAGATTAAATTTTATAGCACATATTTCTTCTGCTAAAAAGCCTTTAAATTGTTTCAGTGGGAAGTTTAATTTCCCATTATGGTTGGTTTCTCAAATCATTCTTTTTGTAATTGTCACATTTTTACAGTCCTGTTTAAAACAAATTCAGTTTTTCAACTAAATATAGCCAGCTGAGTTGGAAATTGAAATACAAGGACTGCAAAATCAAATGATAATAACCCAACCATAAGGTTAAACTTTCCAACAACCACAATCTTAGAGACCACCAGAAAATTGTGTTGCTCGTTTCTTATAAAATATAAAATAATATTTTGAAGATTCTTGTGACTGAAGTAACATTTTATTACATTTCTAAATCTAGAAAAGGAAAACTATTTTTAACACCTTGTTACTTATTTAAACATAAAAATATTTAGTTTGATTGGAGCCTCTTCTTGACTCTATTTATGTTTTATTTAAATTACTATTGCTTTAGCTATGCAAAGCCTGCTTTTGATTATGTTTATGGTAAACATTTAATCTTTCTTTGTAGAGCCACAGATTTAAGAAAGTATCCAGATATATATATATTTTATATATATTATAGATATTACATATATTTTTAATATATACATTATATATATATATTATATATATATATTTCTATTTTGGTATTTTACAACCTCACTCTTATGTTTTGTATAATAAGTACTCTTAAGTGCTTTCATATTTATCTTCATTTTTACCTTAGGAAACACATATTGAATATATTAAATAGGCAGCCCAGGTGCTATTGTCCTTACGTTACAGGTTAGAAAACTGGGCCATTGACTTATTCAAGTTTGATTGTATATTTATCGAGTGAAAATTAGATCTCATATCTCATATCTTCTAACTTCTTATTTTGCATTGCCTTACTGATTTTCCAAGGTAAGACAGAACCTACCCAACCGAATGAAAGAGTACTGACATGAATTAAATCTGGTTAAATGCCTCATGGTCTGATTGTCCTCAATGATTATAGCATTCAATGGTATTTTATTTTGATTTACCCTTCCATTTGTTTCTTATAATACTTCCCATTTTGTTAGCCTATGTATAGATATGCTTTTCATTAGTGAATGTCCAATTATCATGCTTTCATTTTGGGTGGAAGACTGATTAGCATGGATTAATTAAGGTAATTAAATAATTATAGTTACTATAATATAACAGTATAGAAATCAACGTAGCATGGTCTAATTACCTAGTAGTTAGGAACATGTGCTTTGGAGAGGTGATTTAAGTGGGCTTGAATTTGACCTTCCATACTTACTAATAATGTGTGCTTTTGCAAGCTACTTAATCTTTATGAGCCTTAATTTCTCATCAGTAAAGAGGAGATGGTAGTACTTACAGAGTTTATTTTTAATAGACACATTTCTCTAATTGTACTATATTTTATACATGGTAAAAGCTCAATATTAGTATTAACAATACTTTTATTGCCCTAGCCATGGCCGTGACATATCTCACTATGAACCAATTATGCTCCCTTAGCACCATAGTTGTAGAGGATGGGACAGTTAATGTAAGTTAGGTTGTTTAGAGTTCTTCCCTAAGGATTTATTGAATTGATGCTGAAGTAACAGAGCTGGTATCAGATAACTATACCAGTACATAAGCAAGAAAGAAACAAGAATAAGCAGAGATGTTTGGGTTTCTGGATCCAGGGGTCCTGGTAGTTGGTTCCTTCTCTGCCTTTTCTGTAGTTTTTCCATGTGGGTCAATACAGTTCCATAACTTAAGTTAGTTTAGTTTGATTTGGGTTCCTGTGACCCACTAATATAATCCAACAATACAACATCTTAAAAGACACATTTCTTTGTTCTTCAAGTTAACACGTATTACTCACAACAGTATCTTATTACTTATTTATTTATATGTTTATTTTCTTTCTCCCAATTACTAAAATGTAAGCTCTATTTGTTTTTTTTTTTTTTTTTTTTTTTTTTTTTTGAGACGGAGTCTCGCTCTGCCGCCCAGGCTGGAGTGCAGTGGCCGGATCTCAGCTCACTGCAAGCTCCGCCTCCCGGGTTCACGCCATTCTCCTGCCTCAGCCTCCCGAGTAGTTGGGACTACAGGTGCCCGCCACCGCGCCCGGCTAGTTTTTTGTATTTTTTAGTAGAGACGGGGTTTCACCGTGTTAGCCAGGATGGTCTCGATCTCCTGACCTCGTGATCCGCCCGTCTCGGCCTCCCAAAGTGCTGGGATTACAGGCTTGAGCCACCGCGCCCGGCCATGTAAGCTCTATTTGAACAAAAACTTGCAACATTCTTTCTTCAGCTATTAGAAAACCTCTACCACCTACTAGGTTCTCAGTAAATATTGGGCAATAAATGGATAAAAAGAGAAAAGAAGTAACACTTTTCTAAAAGTGCTCCTGAATTAAAATTGCATCTGTGTTCTTTCCTGAATAGACTGGAAAAGGACACAAATTTAATATTTACTGAGAACTTACACTGAGCTAGCCATCATGTTAGATATGATATATCTTTCGAACTTGATGGTACTATCTCCATTTCACAAATGCACAAATGGAGGGACAATGAGCTAAAGCCAAATTGGTGACCTCCTGGTTCTCTGCTCAGACCGACCTTTGAGAACCAGATGCTTCCCCAGCTGCTGGGGTGTGTCCAGTAGCTTGCACTTACATGTCAGCTCTGTTTTAGGGATTGCCTCAGTGGAAGAGAGTACTCCTTTGTACAATGTCATGTCCCCTTTCCAGGGAAGCCCACATCTAATGCCTATAAAGGCCCAACATCATCAGCTCAGCTCAGGATAACTCTTAGAATCATTCCTGCTTCAGAACACCCTGTAGGGTACCCCCTTCCCAAAAATTGATCTCACATCCCTCACTAATAAACAAGACTCTTCTTCCCAGGGAAACCAACCTGCTATGGTAACTTTCAAATATCTCTGCCCAAGCTAGTGACATGGCCTCTCTAAGGAGGTAAAATGGGCTGATACCCATTGAAGCTGGGAGAAGTATAGTTCCAAGGTATGATTTGAGAAAGGGCTAGGTATTTTCTAGTGTCTTGAAGATAGGCTTTTTAGCTGGGGCACAGGGAGCTGGTGATGAGATGACTGTCAGGGCAGCAGACATCAGACTATGCAGGGCCTATAAGCTGCGTGGCTTAGTCCTTTTGTGCTGCTGTAATAGAATACCACAGACTGGATATCTTGTGGATAACAGAAATTTATGTCTCACAGTTCTGGAGGTTGGGAAGTGCAACATCAAGGCATCAGCACCTTGTGAGGGCCTTCGTGATGTTTCCTTCAGAGTGGAGATAGCCATGTCTCACATGGTGAAAAGTGGAAAGGCAAGCTAACTAAATCCTGCATGAAGACTCTTATAAGGCCTTTATGAGGGCCTTAATCCCATTCATGAGGGAGGAGCCCTTTTGACCTACTCACCTCTTAAAGGCCCACCAGTTAATATTATTAAATTGACCATTAAGTTTCAACACTTGAATTTTTGAAGGGATGCATTCAAATCCTACCATCGTGCAAAAAAGCCAAAATTGTATTTCCTATTGTCCCTACCCTTTCCTCAGATGCCAAGATTTGCCTATCTCCAACTCTAGCTACAATTGTTCTGAATTTTGGGGCTCATTTCTACTGCATGAATTTGTATTTGAATTCAAGACTTGAAAGATTAATTTTCCTTTTAGAATGTTATTCATATACCCTTTCATTATTAACCTGCTCACTGGTTTCCTAATATAATTTTAGTCTCAAAAAGTGGTTGCATTCTGGCAAAAGGGTGTTTTGAGCTAGAGTTGTTATGCTGTTAGTCAGTTGTTTGTAGTTAAAAAGTCTCTTTTTTAATCCACTGAAATGACTGGAGTCCCAGCTGCTAGGATTCAAAGGCAACAGGGAAGATTTCTTAGAGTTTCATGTGATCATTAAAACCTTTCCAGACATTTTAAGTGATTATGATTTCTATGCTGTATTGACTTACAATTAGAGATCATTCAAATAACTTAGAATTCAGTAACTTCTAGTCACAGAGAGGCACAGATAGGCACTGTTGACAACATTTTGCTTGAAAACTGGTGGTGTCTTTGTGTGTGTGTGTGTGTGTATACATACATATACACTAAACTGTACTGCTGTATGTGTGGGAAAAAGTCTAAATGCTAAGGATTTTTATTCTAATTTGGGCAAGTGTCTGTGCTCAATGGAAGCAGGTTGGTATCTAAAATCTGAAAAATATAAAGATAAATGGATCATATGTGTACTTCAAGCTTTATTTTCTTGCATAGCTTTTTTTCCTAGTATTTCTTGACAACCTAGAACAGTAGTTCTCACCTTTGACTGCCTATAACCATTGCCCGTGGCATATTTTAAATGTAAGGATCCCTGGACAGATACTCTAACTCAGTGGGTGGAGCCTAGGTAGCTGTTTCGTTTGTTGTGGTAGTTGCTCTCTTTAATGTCTACCCATGGTCCTGTAAGACAACTAGGGTTGTGAACCATCTGTCTGTTACACTATCTAAAAGGAAGGTGTCTGTGGATTCAGGGTATCTCTTACCTTGCATACTTCCACACTTTCAACTTTCTAAAATTCCTGGGATTCATGTTCCCATTCCCCAAAGAATAGTGAGTTACCTATAATTATCTACAGCACCCATCAATAATGCCTTTACTTCTTCACTTTAAGTTCTGCTTAGAGCTAAAGATATTCTAAGCAAAGTAAGGAGGTTTCATACCTCTGTGTATCCATAAGTGTACCTGACAAAGAGACGAAACATGAAAGCGAAACAATACTGATAAATGAAATTTTAAAATATAATACAACTATGATAGGTAGTCTATATTCTGGCACTTCATGAAATCTCCAAATTATTGTATATTACCATAGCATACAAGTTTTACTTATAGCATGGTAAAGCAGAGTTCCTCCTTTTGAGTGATGTACAGCTATTGCACCGCTCTAAGTGGTAACTTAACTTAGAATAAATATAAATATAATTATCTAGAGTTGTACAACTCAGCACCTCTGGTTTGGACCAGAGAAGAAGGCCTTAGAGTAGTGGTTTTCAACCAGGAGTGATTTTGCCTTTCAGGAGCATTTGGTAACATTTGGAAATATTTTTTGGCTGTCAACACTAATGAGGGAGAGACTTGCACCTGGTCAGTTGAGGCCAAAGATGCCACTACAGCAGAGGCCAAAGATGCTGTTACATGTTCTGCAACACTCAGTACAGCTGAATGCAAAAAAAGAACTATCTTGCCCCAAATGCCAATCATGCTGAGGTTGAGAAACCATGGCTTAGGGTATTGTATTAGTCATCCTGGCCCACAAAATTCCCATGAAAATTTGGGAATGAGGGGAGGATTCATATGTATCTTTTTGGTGTTGAATTTGTAGTGCCTGGGAGCATGCTTAGCATGCAGTAGTTACTAAATATATTCTTTGGATGACTGAGTGATGGCATGATTTGAATCGGACAATGTTATTTTACCAGCCCTGGGAGATGGGCAAAAGGGGGCTGCTTAGGAGCAAAGACACAAGTCTGTGTATTTCTGTGCTTGCCTTTCCATGGAAATTCCCATTCAAGGGGGTACCTAATATGTAAGTGATTAAAGATACCTCCTCCTTGGATTTTCCATGGTGTCTCGTATTCTCTAATTAGTTATTCCTTAAAGTTTTGTCCACCTGTGTATCTTTAGTGGGTATGGTTTCATGTCACCTCAAATATAGAGGCATTAGCTTTTCTTAGTTCAGTATATCTCAGATTATGGGATAGATAATATTGAAGGGATATCAAATGATCATAGGTAACCTAAGGTATAATGAAATATAGACTCATATAAAGCAATTTTTTTTTATCTTTAGTTATCTTTCCCTTAATTCTTTCAATATTTCAGGTAGAGTCAAAGGCTGGCTTTGTACTATCATGATTTTATAACTAATTTTTAACACCATCTCATCTCTCTCCTTCTCCTTCTCCTTCTCCTTGTCCTTCTCCTTCTTCTTCGACAGAGTCTCTCTCTGTAGTCCAGGCTGGAGTGCAGTGGCACCATCTCGGCTCACTGCAACCTCCACCTCCCGGGTTCAAGCAATTCTCCTGCCTCCCGAGTAGCTGGGATTACAGCGCGTGCCACCACACCTGGCTAATTTTGCATTTTTAGTACAGATGGGGTTTCACCATGTTAGCCAGGCTGGTCTCAAATTCCTAACCTCAGGTGATCCACTGCCTCGGCCTCCCAAAGTGCTGGGATTACAAGTGTGAGCCACTGGGCCCGGCTCTCTTTTAGATAAAGAGACAGCAAACCTCAAAATCAGAGATGCAGCTGGCCACAGGTCTATTTAAAATTGTTTTTATTTCAATTCATGTATTTTTCATGTAAAGTAGTGTTGATTTCCCATTTATAGCAGTGGAGAACATATTAAGATATTTTAATTTAAATAGAAAAGTAAGTCAATTAAAAATAAGTGCAAGTAGTGCACAGATAGAAAAAAATCATAATCATGTCACTTAAATAGGTGAAGAAATCATTGAATTTATTTGTTTTGTTAACATTGTCTCATCTTGATGGAAAGGATGGAATCTGGAGATTGCAGCTTGAATGGCTCTGGAAGAGGCAGCATGTTTTAAGGATTGGATGTGTTTACATAACTGTGGGGCCACATGGGAGGTGATACAGGAAGACTGAAAGAGGACAGCCTCAAAAGGAGGGAGCAAACCTTGAAAACACCTGCAGGGCCCCCTTTTTTTTTTGAGATGGAGTCCAACTGCATCAATTTAAAATGTTCACTTGCTCCCCCATGGCTGGCTGTCCAGGCAGAAGCAACATGACTTCTGGTTTGAAAGGCCTCTCAGATTAAGAAAGAATATTGTTTCGTGGGGACATCAATCACATTATTATGAATCATAGAATTATGAGTCATGTGTTATAGGTTGTTTTAGTCAACAAGACCTTGGATGTCCTTCACTTCAACCACTCTTAGGGGTATTGAAGGGTGTTGCCATTGCAATCTGTCGCCAACGTCTACTTCCACATCTTTAATAAAGTGTCTGCCTCTTGGGGCTTCCAAGTCCAAGCGTGGAGTTATGTTTGTAGGAGCCTCAAATCTCTCTCTCAAGAATTTTCATTTGTCTTCCTCAGTTCTTCCCTGTGAAACTACGGAAATTAAAATCGAAACCCTGTTCTATGACCTTCACATGTTTGAAGATAGATATGATGTCTCACTTGAGTCATTTTTTCTTTGAGAAAACATTTCCAGCTCCTTCAATTTTTCCATCCATGAGATAATGTCTGTCTCTTCTTCCATCTTCAGACCTTGCCTTTGAATAAGCTCAGCTTGTCGGAATCAGTTTTAAATAGAAGCACCTACACTTGGATACGGTTTTCCAGGTGTTGCTTCAGTGAGACAAATGAAGAAAGTGAGACAATTGCAGCTCTTGTTCTAGATATCATACTTCTTTATCTGTACCCTAAGGTTACTAACTTTTTAGCAATTTCATCACATTGTTATTAACTAAGTCATTTTTTTTCTTTTTTTTTTTTTAAAAAGAAGGAACTACAGTTTTCACACACCTTTATTTTAAACGTATACCAACATCTTTTTTCTTTTCCAAGACAGGTTCTCCCTTTGTCACCCAGGCTGGAGTACAGTAGCTCTATCATGGCTTATTGCAGCCTTGATTTCCTGGGCTCAGGTGGTCCTCCCACCTCAGCATCCTGGGTAGCTGGGACTACATGCCACCATGCATGTATTCTTTTGTAGAGATAGAATTTCACCATGTTTCAGGCTGGCTTTGAACTCCTGGGCTCAAGTGATCTGCCCGTTTCAGCTTCCAAAATTGCTGGTATTACAGGCATGAGCCACAATGCCTGGCCAGCAAATGTCTTTCTAATAAAAGTATGTGTAGCTGTAGTGTGTGTGTGTGCATGCGTGTGTGTGTGTGTATGTGTGTGATATCACGGGGGTTGGGCAGGAGATAGGAATTGCAGAGAAATATGAACAAACTGTTAAACACAAAGAGAAACTAGAAATTCGAAAATATATGAAGTGTCTGACCCCAAGTTCAAGCTGAGAAGCTAGGCATCAATTTTATTTTTCCTTAGGCTGTTTCTTAAAAAGCATTTCTTCAAAGTTTGGTCCTTGAGCCACTTATCCGCATCATCTTATCAGGGAGGCCTTTCCTGTATATCCTATTGCTTGTTATCTCATCCACAATTTCTTGCTATCTGCTTTACCCTGTTTTATTATTTTTTCATAGCTCTTATTACTTCCAAGCATTTTATATCTTTTTATTTATGTATTATAAGGCTTCATGAAAGCAGGTTCTTTTTTTTTTCCACCACTGCTATTATATTTGTTACAATGATTTTATTAAATGAACAATTGAATAATAAGTAAAAAGTTAACTTGGAATGTGATTGCACATTCAGATTTTTGGATCCCAAGCTGGGCCTACAGAATTAGAATTTCAGGTCATGGGGCCCATTTAACTTACTTTTCTAGTGTTTTGTCTGTGTTCTAAAATTTTAGCAAGACTGAAAGTGCACACAATCTCAGTGCACCACACACTGGAAATAAAGTGTAATGAGTAAATTTTTGAACTATCAACTGGGCATGGTGACACATGCCTGCAATCCCAGCACCCTAGGAGGCCAAGGCAGGCAGATCACTTGAGATCAGGAGTTCAAGACCAGCCTGGGCAGCATGATGAAACCCTGTCTCTACTAAAAATACAAAATTGGTTGGGTGTGGTGATGCACACCTGTAATCCCAGTTAGGAGGCTGAGGCAAGAGAATTGCTTGAACCCAGGAGGCAGAGGTTGTAGTGAGTTGAGATGGTGCCACTGCACTCCAGCCTGGGTGACAGAGTGAGACTCTGTCTCAAATAAATAAATAAATGTTTGAAATATCAAAAAATGGCCATCTTCCTTTACATTCTTAAAGGAAAATGTAAGTCTGTATCAAGACATTAGAATATAATTATGTTGACTGCATATTTTAAGCCAACTGCATATTACTGGCCAACTGGAGATCACTATCTATTAATACATAAAATTTGCTATCATGTAGGTTTATTATTTACAGAGGTAAAAGGGTCTTATTCAAACCTTGTTTGGACTATCATGATGTCATGGTGGAAGATTCACTCCCAGGTCCTAAATAACATTCCAATACCAGCATTCAAAAAGCTACAAAATTGACACAGCTGGGGTGTAGTTTGGGAAATTTGTTCAAAATGCTAATCTTAGAAGTTAAAGGTGGAAAGAAAAAGTCTACATAAAAACCTTCCTTGGAAGGAGAAACTCTTATTTTCCTATAAATTTCATTACTAATAAAATAAAGGAGGAGAGCAATAAGAAACAAATAAGATTAAGGAAGCCAAATGGTTTTTAAATGAAATTATTTTTCTCAGACTTTTCCACAAGGCGTCAGCAGCTCTGTAACCATCAGATTGTCAGAAATTAGCCTGTTTTTTTTGGACAGTTTGAGAAGTCATTCCGTCTGCCTTATTTATTGTTTATTAAATTAATTTTACTTGATTTTTTGCAGACATAAATGAGATTCTTCTGAATGATGCCCTATGCTGTGAAACCTTAAAATAATGCTGTAGTCACTAGTTCTGCCTCTCAGCTAGTCAGAAGGGCACACCCTATGGTTTTACCTTTGATCATTGCACAAAAAGAAGAGCCAAGATTGTGTAACCTAAGTGTAATCAAAGTAACACAAAAATTACTTAGTGAAGCTAGCCCCGATCTGTTTAGCATGATGTTTACTAATTTATTTTTTTACCTCCAAGTAAAGTATTTGGTCTTTTTAAAAAAAGAAGGAAGAAGAGAAAAATAAAGAGCGGGAGGGAAGAAGATAGGGAAGGAAGAAAGAAGGAAAGAGGAGAAGAGAAAAATAAAGTAAGGAAGGAGGGAGAGGGAGCCTTCTCAAATTCAGAAAATAGTATTATTTTTTCTCTTATGAAGCATCGTGGAAGAAAATAAGGCCAGTTGCTACTAAAATTAAGCATTGGGCTGAGGTTAAGAAATCATATTCCATCTTTAAATTTTATATTCACTACATGTTTGGCCTTAAAAAGTCACAAACTTGTTGAGCTAAGATCTTACTTGTAAAATATATGAATTAGAGCTGAATGATATTGAAACATTCCAGCTTTAAAAACTATATGACTCTTTGATTATTAACATAACTGTCAGATTTGAAACACAAAGATAGAATGAGTATATAGAAACATAAGCCACAGACTTAGCAACCAGCTCTCCAAAACCTCTGTTGGTATTTATAAGTAGAAATAATTTTGAGTAAAAAGATAATTGTGAAGTACAATTACTACTGATTATAATTCAATCTTCAATGTTTCAGTAGAAAGAAACTGAACAACATATATTCTTAATAACTTCCTTAAGTCAATAATTGAGTTTGAGAATATTTTAGCAGCTTGAGTGTATTCACAGACTAGATCTACATAGTACTTACAGGGCAGAGTTCATACATTTAAATGCTAAGGGATGAGGCATTAGGAGAGGTATAAGACAACAGGGAGTGGTGAGGACTGGTGCACTGAAAAACAGGACTGTTTTAAAGCAGGAAAGCTCTACTCAGCTCTGGAAGAATTTTGCTGTGTGCCAAAGCAGAACTAGTCTTGTCAGAGTTTCTAGGTTTTGGAAGAAAGGACAGAAATCAGCATTTTAATGTTAAAACTCATAATGTTTAAGACATGGGAGCTCATCCAAACCTTCAAAGACATCACTGTGCAAATGCAAACTAAACAAAACACACCTGTGAGTTTGGCCCTGCTAGGGTTTCTGGAGTTTCCTTTGTCCCATTCAACTATCAGGTGAACTACAATTAGGTATTAATCCTTAATGACAGCTTCCTAATGAACTTGTTTAGCTATTTCAAGAGGATCCTTCCCTAAAGTATTCAGAATAGCCTTGAAACATGAAGACCACTTCAAGTGCTATGCAAAGTGAGGGAAATTTGGAGAGTAGATTTTTCTGAAGATTTCTCTGCTAAATCAGTTGCACTCAACTGGAATCCAGATGTGCCAGCACTGAAGCTCCATCGCAGGCAAGGCCGCTTCATTGACCCTACCTTCTGTCCACTCAAGTTCCCCGAGACTCCTGGTGATTTATTAAGTGAACTCCTTGCCATTTGTAAGAGCTAATTCAATCTCATCCCCAGGGTGATATAGGTACATTAAGAGCTGCAGCTCTTAGATTAATCAGGAAAAAAAAAAAAAAAAAAAAAAAGCCAAGGGCTTGCTGAACATTTAACTGAAAATTTCTCATTTGTACCTGATGGTTCTGAATTTTGCCAACTGTTTCTTTGTATCCTTGTGACATGTTTCTTATTTGTCATTTTTTCTTTTAAGAAGCAATAATGTAAGGGAAATGAAATGTTCATTTGTTACTGGAAACTTACAGTGATGAGATGTGGTACATAAGACATCATAAAATGTCCCTCATTTCCATTTGCATTTGTCACTGCTCCAAATCATTCATGTATCTCTATATCTGCATCTGCATCTAGCTTTGATTTATTGACATAATTGATGTAGAGTGAGTTTTCCCAAAGACATGAATTATATTAAATTTTTGATATATGCATGTATTTGCTTTTGCATATCTTAGTTTTAGATTTTTATAGCTCTTCGAACTCAGAGAACATTCACCATATCTGTATTGGCCTAGGGAATGTTGGAAGAGTGATTTTAATGATGCCACATATTTTTGCACTGTTCTTAGCTACAAACAATTGTATAAGCTATGCCTTTTGAATATATTCATGTACTGTGCCAAATAGTAGTAGTGCAAAATGCTAATGTTGGTTTTAAAAGAATGACCTTTCCTTGTGTGTTTCTTTCCAGTGATCTGCTTATCTAAGACAGATAATATTGATGGACTGCACTATCACAGTTTTAGACTTGCAGAAATGCCTTGGAGTTTTTTGTTTGACATTTCTTTATCCCTTGGGTACTTTGCTCTGACTCTGTCATTTAGACTTTACTGTAAGGATAACCAATTAGTAGTTAAATGAGTTGAAGCAGTCTTTTTATGTACTCTATTCAAATAACACTAAACTCACTGTCACATGAATAGGAGATACGAATTATTTCTTTATGCACTTTTAAAGCAAGCCCACACAGTAAATGATATTGTTCATAACCCCTGCCTTTATTGCTTTCTTCCCTACACTTAGGGACCCATTTTGAAGAAGAACTTGTAGATATCCTATTCTGCATTCCAGTAGAAATAAGAACTCAGTAGGAATAGGACTATGTAGTTTTTGTTTTTTTCTTTTAATATACATATATGAATGGTAGAATTAGTTTTGAAAGCCATACTCTAAAGGAACAACAATGAGAATACTTGCTGGGAATTCATCTCTTTAAGAAATAGCAGAGGACTGTCAAATTAACAAAATACCCCTGGTCTGTATCATTTGTACATGGTACAGATACATATTGTGGACCTACTGTGTTCCAAACCCAAAGATTGAAGAAGTAAATTCTCACTTCCCGTCTTTGACATATTCAGAATTTGGAAATGTTTAGGAAGCTAGAGGTCAATAGTCAAAATCTAACTCTTAGAATGAAAGATCCTTGGTCTTTTAACAAAGGACATCTGATTAATGAAATAGTCTTAGAGTTGTAGGAGAAATGTGTCATTCTGGACAACAATGACCTTCTGTCTCTTTCACAACGGACTGTTTGCATAAAAGACCAGCGTACTTAGTGAATTAGACATCTACAACACGGTGTAAACATTCCTTTGCAGTCATTGCTTCCTAGTCAGTCATAGAGACCACTTTGAAGGGCCTTTATTTTGAACACTAGGAAAGAACTACAGGAGAGCTACAACCCTCTGCAGTAACCCTCTGCAGTAGTAAAATTTACAAAACAAAGTTTGTAAATTTGCTAATAATGATGTTACATATCATTGGGACATCAAACCTGTCTAATGTGCACTAGTACTCCCACACTACTACTGCTAATGCAACAACCATTTACTAGGCATATTGGCTGTGTGCCAAGTGCTGTGTTTATTTCTTACTTTCATAGGATGTATTATTTAATTAACAAGTAGCTAAGAGAGAGGGCTCCAGAGACAAACTGCTAAAGTTCATATTCTTGCTTCCATTATTTGCTACCTTATGTATAAAATGGAAATACTTGCCTGATAGGTTGTTATATGATTAAATCAGAGGACACTGGTTAAGTGCTTAGAGCACAGACTAAATGTTCAATAAAATTTGCTATAACATTTCTATAATATCACTCAATGAACATTTGCGATAATATTTTCATATCACTTACCGATTACTGTAACTCAAAGAATTGTGCTTTCTTATTATTCTTAGTTTACAGGTGAAAAACTGAGGTTCACACTAATGTTTTAGTCAAAAAAAACCCTGAAATTCTAACCTGAGCTGAAATTCTAACCCTGTTTGATCTGATTCTGCAGTTTCAGTGAGGGATGATATGTAAAGAGAAGGAGTAGGTCTGCACCTGAAATGTTTCTAGAATTCTATACAATGATCTGTGATCTTCATAGTCATTCAAAAACCTATGGGTGCGAGATGTGGGGAATGTGTGGAAGATGTCAGAATTTGTATTTACAGTCAAGCAGGGAATTTAATAAGGTGAAATTCCAAGGTTTTAAAAACTCAATGGTTTTTGTAAGGTGGGAGTGGAATGGAGAGTGAAGTAGTAAATTGGGATAAACAACCTAGGAGTCTTCTGGGATGGGAGAGATTTCTCCTCCGTATTCAAATTCTGGAAACCTTTTGAACTTTCGTCAAAAATAACAAGCCATCTAATAAACAAACAATTCCATGCAGAGAGAAAGAAATGGATGGGTGGGGTTTTGAAGCCAGTGGTTCTTTATCTGTGTGGCTAACCCACTAGGGACAGATGGTATTATTGGGGGCAGCTCTCAGAAGATTTGTAAAATGTGGTGAAGTCAGTACCATGGCCAACTTTGTTGTACAGTATCCTTGGTTAAGCATATATACCAGAAGAAGGAGCCATCTTTCTCGCACTTTGAAGGATTTGGTAGCTTATTCAGGACTTGGTCCTATAGCTGTGACAACAACAGGAGCAGCCAGCTCAGCTTAAGCCTCTGTTCCTTTAGACCTACAAGTGGCTCTGATGGGGACCTGCAGTGATGTACCAGCAAGCGACGAATGGAGACATTTCTTTAACAAGGAAAGCTATACAATTTCTACACGGGGAGGATTCAGTGGAAACAATCTGGTTAGAAGGGGGCTAGGGACTCACTTTGAAGCTCTAGTTGCACAACAGGCATGATGTTCTTACTTAGATTTAAGTTTCTTTGGAATTGATAAAAATTATGAGCAAACTGACTCCTTTCCTGAGGTACAAGTTTGCTCTGTGGCCACTGTTTCTCTTCTGTGAAAACATGAAGCTCCAGCTTTGGTGCTAGCAACAGAACAGAGGCTTACTTTGCAATATGTCTGACAGTGATTGTGTGGTTTTCCTGCATCAAAGGGTTAAAGATGAAATAAAACTTGCATTTGATTTTGAGTAAATAAAGCAAGAGCAAATGGCATTGTCCTGAACAATGTTAGCACACTGTAGATTCTTAAATTTATTGTGGTTAAGGATGGATGTTCTCCAGATTAGCAATGCTGCACTTCCAAAGTTCAGTGGAGGGCACTTTAAGATGCAATTATTTACACTTGTTGTTGTGATATTACAACAATAGTTAATAAGAGCTGAAGAGATTTCCTAATTATTTGAGGGTGCAGGAAATCATTTCACCCTCCTCTTACTTGAAATGCTGGGAATCAAGTCTGCAGGAAGCTGGCTGATCACAAATCATGTGTCAGTACCTCCATAACATTTACCTGCATAATTTGTCCTTATTATTTTTTATGTTGATGAATCTATGGTGACATATCTTGCATTTATCTGTTTTTTTTTTTTTTCTTGTATGTATCTCCTGTTTCACAGTAGTAGGGACCCTACGCTCTCTTTACTTTGTGCTTTTTCACAGTACACCATAGGATTTAAATAAATGCCTATTGAAAAATTAAACAAATAAGCCATGCCATTTTTGTTAAGCAGCTTTACTTGGCAGCAAGATCTCTGTTCAAAATTATGCTAAGTTGAAGAGTCTCACCATCATTTCCCTGGTGACCTGTGGGCACAGAATTTAATGAGAATTTGTTTCCTTGCCCTCGTAGCAACTTCCTCTGCATAAGATCCTAATTAACCACCATAAGGTGATTGAGGCCTTGGGGGTGAGGTGGAATTATTCATTTTCCTCTATTTTACATTTATATTTTACTTCATAATACTGCATTCACTTCCTTTGAAATGTTAGTATTAAGAAGTTTTCTAGTAGCTGTTTTCTTAAAATTGTGAGGATTATTGATTTTATGTTATTTTATTAGTCAAAAACTAAAACCAAAAGCAAAATCTGTAAAATTCCTTTTTTTAGGATGTAAAATCACCTTATACATTATATCTCATTATCTTTACCGATTTTAACATTAACACCCAATTAAACTGTGTGTGTATTTCAAAGGTAAAAGGCCAGGTTCTCATTGATTCTCTTCACTAAATTGTTGCATGAAGCTCAATAAAAATGTGAAAGATTATACAGTTTTTGGGCAACAAATATTCTCCCTAAGACTCAAGATGTATTTTCTTAAGGAAATAGATTTAAAATGTGAACTATTTCCAAAATATAACATAAAGCAAATTAAGCAGCATTTTCTTGCAGGAGAAAATGTAACAATTACCATAGAAATGCATTTGCCTTGATATTGTCATTTGTAGCAATGAGTTTGATCAGCTTTCTGTTGATGATCAATTCTAAAATGATGATTCTTTCCTATGAAAAACCATGCTTTGGTTTCATTTCACAGCTGGTAGTTTATTTACTTCACATTTGTTGTCATTATCACATTTTCTGTTTATTCTTGCTTCAAATGTGTTTTGCCCCAACACATGTTCAATAGATACAATCCTTTATATAAAAATGAAAGTAGATTTCTAAAACTCGTAGTATATTTACATCAAACTGTGAGTAAAATAATTTGGAATAATAAAGCATGAAGTGTTTTAGATGTTATGGCAGTGATGAAGAAAATGTGCTGAAAATGATGACTAGGCCGGGCACAGTGGCTCACTCCTGTAATCCCAGCACTTTGGGAGGCTGTGATGGGCAGATTATTGAGGTCATGAGTTTGAGAGCAGTCTGGCTAACATGGTGAAACCCTGTCTCTACTAAAAAATACAAAAATTACCCAGGCGTAGTGGTGGGCACCTGTTGTCCCAGCTACTTGGGAGGCTGAGGCAGGAGAATCACTTGAACCTGGGAGGCAGAGGCTGCAGTGAGCCGATATTGTGCCACTGCACTCCAGCCTGGGTGACAGAGCGAGATCCTATCAAAATAAAATAAAATAAAATAAAATAAAATAAAATAAAAAGTAATGACTAGCTTGTGTTTTCAGTACACATTTTGGATTAGATTTTCTACTTCAGTTAACACAGTTTTCTTCTTTCCCTCAATATTATTGCACATGCCATAAATATATCTTGCAAAATTGAATAAGAATTTACTTTGAGGCAGTTATAAATCTTAGTCTTATTAGCGTACAGAAAACAATAAAAAATCTTTGGAATTAGTTAGATTTGAGTTCAAATCCTGAGTTCAATTATTAGGAATTAGGTTTAAGAAATAATTCACTCTACCTCTCTTCCAATGTTCGAGAATATAGGGTTAAAGGCAGAGCTGAATCAGATGGCAAAATACTGGCTTTATTTACGCTTCCCTAGTAATTATGAATGTTAAAGGATGTTGAGTGGGGTTTTGTATTTTGTTGTTGTTGTTACTCTCAAATTGGTAACTAAAGTTCACAGCTGCATGCAGAGATTAGCCTAGTATACCATTTACTAACGAGAGAAGTAAAAAATTATGACCAGGATCCTTTCTCAGGAACTTCTCAAGAGTTGAAAGAAGAAAACTCAATTTCCCCAACCATCAGCCAGCTGCTCAGCTTGTGCACAGAAAGTTTTGGAGGCAGGAAGGAGGAGAATAGCTCTTTGAAATGTTCTAGCATTGTGGAATGTGCATCATTTATGATCAGATGGGATTCCTTCTACAGAGATTTTCTCATCTCAAGTCAAGTGAAAGGCTCCAACTTAATCATTTGTACAGACTGGTGCACCTGTAAGAAGGAGACTGGCAAATGCTCCCTGTTTAGTTAACTGAATCAGTAATGAACTTCCGAATCTATTTCTGTGCCAATGTTAGGCAGATAGGAGAAAAATGGAGAGAGATGGTAGGGAGGGTCAGTGGAGCACCTGCGTTCTTACCTTTGGGCTCAGCTGGGGTACATGAATGTTCTGTAGATAAAAAAGACTCTCTCTCTCTCTCTCTCTTTCTTTCTCTCTCTCTCTCTATATATATATGTACACACACACACACATACACACATATATATATACACACACACACACCCCTAATGGAGTTTTGCTCTTGTTGCTCAGGCTGGAGTGCAATGGCATGATCTTGGCTCAGTGCTACCTTCACCTCCTGGGTTCAAGCGATTCTCCTGCCTCAGCCTCCCAAGTAACTTGGATTACATGCATGCGCCACCATGCCCAGCGAATTTTGTATTTCTAGTAGAGATGGGGTTTCACCATGTTGTTCAGACTAGTCTCAAACTTCTGACCTCAAGTGATCCATCTGCCCTGGCCTCCCAAAGTGCAGGGATTACAGGTGTGAGCCACCACACCCAGCCAAAATATACCCACTACTAAGCAGCTGGGCTTGAGCTGTTGCTGGTACCTCATCTAAGGGGGTTGGTAACAGGGTACAGTGACATCAGCAGCAAGAGGCAGTGAGATCTCCAGGAAGCTGGAAGAAAGTGGGATGAAGGTGGAAGTACCTGAGACCTGTGCAGAACCTGACCCAGTAGAGGGGCCAGGCTAGAAGAGATGTGATAATTCCAAGGTGCTAAAGAGGAAGGAGGAATCTGAAAGGAAACAATAGTCTTTTTTTCATTTCAGCTCCTTCCAGCCATAGTTCTGGCCAGAAATGGGGGGAAGGGGGAAACATTTTGAATCAAACTGAGTTTCAATGACAGAAAGTGACTTGAGGTTTATGGAAGAATCAAAAGCATGAAGGCATGGGACAGGAGAATTTGGCAAAAAATAGTGTGAAAAACCATGTTTGAAGAAAAAAATGGAACTATTTCAGGCTAATGTTTTACTGAGGTGAGGGTCTTTGATAAACCAGTTACAGCTGGATTAGAGAACTCTATGAGACTTCACATGTTATTTTTCCTGAATTTAAACCCTGGGACTCAGTATTATTTCTAAGCAATCATAGATAGAGAGGTTGAAGGGAAGAATACAGAGACCTGATTGGTATTTTTACCACCTGGACCTGGAAGCACTGTCATTGACAGATCCCAGGTATAGGCAGAAAGGGCGGGGGATGGGGGTGCAAAAGAATAAACTTTGCCTTGTTTTTGAAGTTTCCATTGAACCAAGCAGATTAGACATCTATCTGTTGTTCCAGTTACTGTTACTGCATAAAAAGTTACCCAAAATTTGGTGGCCAAAAACAAGCATTTATTTTGCTCACGATATTGTGGATTAAGAATATAAAGAGGGCAGTTCTTACTAGAACTTTTAAATGCAATTGCAGTCAAGGCATTAGCTGGGGCTGCAGTTATCTGAAGGTTCACCTGGGCTGGGTGTTCAGCATGGCTTCCCCACATGGCTCGTAGTAAATGTTTGCTGCCAGCTGGGAGCTCAGCTGGAGCTGTGGACTTGAGTGTGTACACATGTGTAACCTGTCCATCACAGCAGTCTCAGGGTAGTTGAACATCATGCATGACTGCTGGCTTTTTTAGAGCAAGCATCTTAACAGAACCAAGAGGCAGTTGAAGGCTTTCTTTGATCACACCACAGAATAGTTGGTTACAAGTATATCATTAAGGCCAGCCTGAATTCAAGGAGAGAGATATAAACCTCATCTCTGAATGGGAAGTTGCCAAAGAGTTTGCGGACATGTTTTAAATCTATCACCCTATGAAAAACCAAAAATTCTGCTCCAATCCAATAAAAACTTCTTATATTTTGGCCAAAGTTCCATTTTCTAAGGATTGTGGGGAGGGCGAAGGAAAGTTTTTGTGAACTTGGGCAAGTTATTTTAACTCATGATTTTCAGTTTTCTCTTACCAAAATGAAAGCAAAAATGCCTACTTTATTGTGCTATTGTTTAATGGGGTGAGGTGGGTGGCTCATGCCTGTAGTCCCAGGTACTCAGGAGACTGAGGCAGGAGGATTGCTTGAGCCCAGGAGTTGGAGACTTCAGTGAGCTATGATTACACCACTGCACTCCAGCCTGGGCAACAGAGTGAGACCCTGTCTCAAAAAAAAATCATTGCACTTTTGTAAATTTAAATGAAAAGACAGTGTCTAATACATAGTAGTTCTTATTATTTATTCCTATTACATGATGTATCCAAAGAGAATTTCTCACAAGATATAATGAAGAAGATTTGCATATTGGAAGCTTTCATTTATGAGTGGAGAAAAACTGCTAAAGATTTGTAATTTTGAACGAACATTGGCATAAATAGAAAGCCAATGTGTAGAGCAGAGAAGGCTGATATTTTTATGCTAAGCTGTAGAAATCAGGAAATGTGTGATAGGGTTATCTGACAAATAGATTCAGAGAAGCCACAGAGAGAGGAAGGGGAAATAAAAGTGAACATTGATGAATGTGGGTGAGGATATTGTGTGTTGGGGAAGCATCTTAGTTCTTCCATTAAATATACAAGTGATGTTTGAAGCACTCTTATGAAAAGTCATCTTTCATGTTAAGTGGAGATCATGTATTTGTAACATTTCTATTTGGTAGTCATATCTCTAGCTATTAAAAATCACATTGTGATAAAAGACTCTTTTGATACATGCTGACTGTAAAATCACATGGTAGACATTTTCTGCAACGTAGCAGGATTTAATAGAATTGGGAAAATAATGCCTTTATATTTCTATTATAAATAACATTCATATAAATAATCTTACCAGTTGCTATCAATACAGGGAATTCTTATTTCAATTAATTAGTTTAAATTTTCATCATTTTTGTGCTTTATTGTAATATTGCTACTGTTATTTGAAACACATTACATTTGTGTAAGCACATGTAGCAATGCCAAAAATATTGGGGTGCCTGCTCTGTGCAGGGGTTTACGTTGGTTGTTGTAGTTGTTGTTTTGTTTTATTATTATCTTGTGCTTTGTCATATTTGCAGGCGTGCTATTGTCTTCTTCCAACTCTTAAGTATAGTGACAAACATATTTCCAATTCATAATTTTGTGTTTTTTGTATTCCTGTCATTATGGTGTGCTTTGTTGTTTTTACATAGATTTTATAGTGTTTTTCCAGGTTTTAGGTTTAGTAATAGAAATACTTCTATTTCATCAATTTCAAGTCTTCTTTCAGAAATATTTCAGGAAGGCAAGGTCCATTCTTAATGAGAGACTATGTTTCCATTCTTTGGAAATAGGAAGATAAATAAGACCCATATTCTGTCTTCAGATGGCTAATAGAGTATGCTAGTATATTAGCCTATTAGCCATGGCATTTTCAATTGCAAGAAATCTAAGGCAAAAGGGAATTTTAGATCTTATAACTAGAAATGCTGTAGAGTTGTTCACATTATGTAAAATAAGTTACAGGGTTAGGGAATAGTTCAAAGCAGCAATGGACATATTTTGTATTGTAAATTCCAGAGATAATCATAAAGATGACTCCTTGGCACTTGCTCCCAAATGGATTCATCCTTTTATTAATTCAGTCTTTCACTCGTCCAATACTTACTGAACTCCCACATTTGCCAGACAGTTGGTGCTAGGGATAGAGAGGTGAATAAGACCAAGTTTTGCCCTTATGAGAGCAACAGTCTAATCTAGGGAGATAACAAACAGCCAAATCAATGAAGAGATAATGAAGTGTCACCTAGTGATCATTCCTATTAAGCTGGTGTAAGTTGGTTTAAACTAGATGATGAAGGAAGGTCTTTCTGAAGCAGTGCCTTTGAACCCGAGATTTGACTGATCTCTGTGAGTATCTGGGAAAGTCTTCAGGTGAAGGGTACAGTAGGTGTAAGACCCTAGGAAAGTGGGAGCTTGGTGGTATTTCACAAACAGTGAGGAGGTTGGAGTACATTCAGCACTTTATGAAGTTTTGTGCATTTTTCAGTCTTGTTGGCATCAGTGAGTGTGCGATAGCTAGAAACAGGTCAATAAATTATTCATGACCAAAATGAATTTGCTGTTTCTCTGCCCACATTATTGCACCCTTGGGAAGTGGTTAGTTTGCCCCACCTGGGCCAAAGGAGAGTTCCTTATCCAAGAACCTGAATCAATATGTTTTAGTTTAGCTGTCTTTTTCCACAAGCTCTTAAGCTCTTTAATTCTATAAAGACCATTATCACTCCTAGACTTAATCATTTTTCTCTTAGCCACCATGTTATCTTCTTTAGTCTTATTCAAGACTTGTTTCCTCCAGTCCTTTATTGTTTTGCTATTAAGCCTTATCAATATTTTCTTGGAGCTGTATTTAGTATATTCACATTCTTCTTTTTCTATTCTCTCTCATTTTTTTCTGTGCAAGGACAAATGTAAATGTCATGAAATTATCAGAATCTTGAATTTTGATGTCATATTTATGTTTTCTATCATAATGACTTCTTTTAAAGAATAAGGGTATATATCTCTTATGAATGCTTCTTGTTTTTAAGTTATAATATTTCTGTCTTTTAAATTAGAGGTGGTAGGATGGTGATATGCCTATGTTAGATTTACTTTTCTACTAGATGTGTTTCCTAACTACTCTAATCTACTTTTGCCTATACTGTAATTTTCCATGCTGTAACCAGATAATTCTTTCTGAGATACAAATTTGACAAAACCATAATTCTGCTTAAAATGTGTTAATGATTTCATGTTCCTTTTTGGGTAAAGATCAGCTCCTTACATGGCCTAATAAGCCTCAGTGAAATAGACTCAACAGCAGGGAGGCTCCACTCTGACCAAATCTCTTCTCACTTCACCAGTTTCCATTCACTGACCTCCTTTTCCTCCTTAGTTTCTGTTCTCCATACCAGTCTGAAAACAGAGAATTTGCATGTACTCATTTGTCGTGTTCACTATATTTTTTTCCCTCCTTGACTAACTAACCTATACATCCTCCCAAATCTCAATTCAGTGATAACTTCATGACAGTCACCATCTCTGGATAGATTGTTAAAAGCAGATCTAGACAGAGTACCTCATGCAATTTCTGGTCACTCTAAAACATTATACATGCACACACAATGCATACCACATATACACCCCACACACATTCCAGATAATATTCAGAAATCTTACTATTTTAATAGACATGTGTTCGCTTAAGTTGAACCATGCTCAAAAAAAGAACATTCCAAATTATTAAGCTGAATACAACTGTCTTTAAATAAGCAGAATACATATATCCACTGTTCAGATTACCTAAATGGGGAAATAACCGCTTTTCAAGGTTATTAGCCCACAATATTCTAACCTCAGATGCTGTACTAGAATGTTCTGGCAAAAGTTATTAACCGACAATATTCTAATCTCAGATGCTGTACTAAAACATTCTGGCACAATTGTTATTTGGTTTAATTTTTTACTCTAGTGAGCTGTAGGCTGACACTTATCCATAGCTTCTTTTCATTGTAAGCGGTACATAGTGTGATGCTCAAAATGTAAATAAGATAATTTCTACCATTTTTCAGGAGCGTCTAAGTCATCTATAATTGGATAACTTTTTCCCACAATTTGTGAAATACAGGTATATCTGTCAAAACTGATGCACAATTTTGTCTCTGTTTCTTTTATCTATAACATGACTTACCCAATTGCTAGTGTGCAAGAAACATTATTGATGTCTTACTGAATCTTTCTGATGTCTTATGCTTTCTGTATATACTACCGTGATCTTGGTGGCATCTTCATTTATTATTCTAGTGGACGCATATAACTTACCCTCAGTATTTTTATGAGACAAGAAGCAGTATCTCTCTTTTCTAACTAAGCAATTTAGACAGTAAATTATGTTAGCATGGATACCAGTGTGGTCCTACTCACCACTGGAACTTCATTGTCTAGCATGGCACCAGCACACAGTTGAAACTTCACTCTTGAAACAGCCTGTAGGTTAGGGATAGTCTACCTATTTACTAGTGATGAAATTGCCCCTTAAATGAATGGGTGAGTGATTGCCCAAGTTTACACAGCTGCTAAGTGGTAGGGTCAGGCTCTTAGTCGCAGTGTGGCTCATTACCTAGCATCTACTAACATGTTATGAAGGCATTTTGCTACTTTAAAATAATTTATTTATTCAAACTTTGTATTTACTGGTCAGATTTCCATTGTCAGATTGAAAAAATAAGTCACTCATTTGCAGGACAGTAGCAAACATCTTACTCGCATTCGAGTTGTGTATGGTTTATGTTAAATGTCATAATATTCTTTTCTTATTCCTCTTGCTATATATTGATGGCAACGGTAGGCCTAGTTTTACCACATCTCTATAGAACAAAGCCATATCTTTTGAATGATTTTAGGTGCTATCTGGACTGACACAGTTTTGTTACCTATAGTAAAATATTTACTGCTTTGTTGCAGAGAAAGCTAGCAGATGGTTTTCATGACATCACAGGCAGGGAAGGGTAGACATGTAGGGTCCACATGTTTTGCCTTTTTTTCCAAGAGTCTAACTTCATGTATTCATGAGAATTTTCAATGAGGAAGTCAATAAACTTGTTATTGTTCTATAATGAGAAATCTTTACTTTCTGAAAATAAAGCCTATTACTTGTTGAAAAGAATAGATCTCAGCCTGAAAAGTATGCTTGTGCAAGTATAAACTTACATAAAAATAAACTTGTATAAAATTTAAATATTATTAGCAATCATAATTAAATATATTAATTGTATATATATACTACGTGCCAAGCAATTTGCTAGGTAATTTATATTTTATCTGATTTAATCCTTAAAACTCTGTTAACAGATGAAAAAACTGAGAATTTGAATGTTTGAGAAGGTAATTTATGTTCTAAAAACTAATAATTAGAGGAGTTGAGGTTAAAAATCTGTTGGACTCTAAAGTCTAAATTATTATTGCTTATATTATTCTTTTAAAAATTAAGATAAATATTATATATTCATTGCCATGATTACTTTTATAATATATTTTTCCCACCTGTCTAAAATGCTGTGAAGGTAAAGATCATCACGTCTGTTTAATTTACCACTATCTTAAAAGTATTATATTGCACCACCAATCATATTGTATATGATTTGTGTCCATTGTAGATACTCAGTAAAATATATTGAATGAATCGCCTTGAGCTTTGAAGATTGGGATTGTCACAACATTAAGAGTGTTATAGCCTTTCTTCTCAGACTTTTTTGGGGAGTTGGAGATAGGAAATGGCAGAGTTTAGCCTGCTTGGAAGAAAGCTGGTGTTTTATAAAATTTGCAGCATCGTTGGAATCCAGTGATTCAATTGTCTTGACCATGTCGTTTCAATAAGAGGTAAGAGGAACTTCAGTTCCAAGGAAAATCTCCTGATTAGAAGAGTTGTACACTGATCTCAAAAGGACTTCAATGGCGGCATGGCATGGAGTTCGAGAATGGACGCTGGGCCAGATTATCAGGGTTCCATTCCAAAGTATTCCACTTATTAGCTGGTAACTTTTCTTTTTTTTTTTTTTTTTTTTTTTTTTTTTTTTTTTTTTTTTTGAGACGGAGTCTCACTCTGTCGCCCAGGCTGGAGTGCAGTGGCCGGATCTCAGCTCACTGCAAGCTCCGCCTCCCGGGTTCACGCCATTCTCCTGCCTCAGCCTCCCGAGTAGCTGGGACTACAGGCGCCCGCCGCCTCGCCCGGCTAGTTTTTTGTATTTTTTAGTAGAGACGGGGTTTCACCGTGTTAGCCAGGATGGTCTCGATCTCCTGACCTCGTGATCCGCCCGTCTCGGCCTCCCAAAGTGCTGGGATTACAGGCTTGAGCCACCGCGCCCGGCCAGCTGGTAACTTTTCAAATGACTTCTCTATACCCAAATTATTTCATCTGAAAATTGGAGATAACGATTGTACCTGCCTCGTAGGATTATTATTATTAAGATTAAATGAATTTCTGATAAAGTACTTAGAACATTGCCTGATACACAGTATGTGTTATGTAGTGTTTGTTACCTAAGTATTCATTCCAAAAAGTCATTTAATATATAAACTAAATGCTTATAGATTTTTAAAAAATATTAGGCATCTGCTTGAAAGCTAAAGGATATTATTTGATAAAATGTTAAGATGTTCTCAGTGCTAGAATTATATAATAATAGACACATCCTGGAACCATAAAGGCATTCTTAAGGAAATTTATTTTTAAAAAAGCAAAATAAAGAGCCAGGAATGAGTAACTAGTGCACTGACTGTGAAACCAGAGGATAATATTCTATATCTGTAAAAACACATAACATTAATATCCTTAATTTGACAATTGGCAGAAGAACACAGCATTGAATGTTGTATATTTTCTCTTTTTTTTCTCTACCACATTCATTTCTATGTTACTTTTATCCTTTTCAGAATGCCCAATTGCTTACATTTTAAACTATAATCGCTGTACTTAGGATTTTTTTCTCTTACCTTATACTGGAAAAATCTGCAACAAAGTGACATTCAGAACTTACATGTAATTTTTATATTGGGCATTCAAGGAAAATAAATATTTATGCGATTTTATTTCTAAGTGTTACATTTGCTTATTTTGTCTTTTCCATATTTTCCCTTTTCCCCATCTTTGGCATGACATTTGGAATTGTTATTGGAAAGAGATTCAACTCAGAAATCAGGAAAGTTAGCCAGTGACACATTCCTTTATTATATGATGCAAATATTTTGCTTTGCTCTTTTAGCATTTTTCTTTCCCATAACAAGAAGTTTCACAGCTACATTTCACAGATTTCACATCTGTGCATGTAACAGAAACATAAAATGTAGTTAGCATTTAGGTATTCGTATTTTATTTTACTAGGCAGGAATGTAGAGTGTGTTTGTGTGCTTGTGCGTGTGAGTTGGAAGGAAGTGTGGTTGCCGAGTACTTCCTCAGCTCATGACTGAAACTTTGTTCCAGTTCAAGAAGGAAATAAAGAGCTCTTCAAAATATAATACTGAATACTTTATTTATCTGCTCTGTGGAAATCTAGCCAGGAAGCAAATTAAAATTACAAGAATATCCACAACAGAATTACTTTGCTTGCTGTCTATGTATTTGACAACTGCCTTTTATGATTTTAACCTTTATAGACATTCTCTTTGGGGATGGTTTTCCTTATGGCCCGTAGGAGATCCCCCTGAAATCATATACTAGTTGTTGCAGATTTCCTCACAATCCCCATTGCGCTAAGTGGCGACTAATCTGGGAGCTGTCATGTTTGGAAAATACCATGATGCCATGAGTTAATTTCATACCTGTCACGAGATATTGCATGGGATCCCAGGGGACCAGTGGTATGTCACACACTACTGCAAGCATTCGTTAGTACCTCTCAAAGCAATGACCCATGGCCAAGAGATCTTGTTGCAACATATGGCAGCACCTGTCACCGGGTTTCATGACTGGCATAAAATTAACCTGTTTTTCTGTTTGATGTGCTGCTTTTTTTTTGCATTATCCATGAAAAGGATGAGAATAACTTGTATTTGGAATAAGTTTACTGTTCCTTTCAAGAAGTATAACGGTACATTTGGGATACTGGACGTAATGAATAGACAGTGTCCTTGTAGAAGTACACACACTGTTATTCAGTAAAGATGGTATTTTATGAATTTCTGAATGGCGGTCTGTAAATCTAACACAGGAAGCAAAGTTTTAGTTTCTGAACTCTGTCAAACCTAGACATAGAGCAAGAAATGACATTATTGTGAGCCACATTGTGGAAGAAAAATCCAGGAAGCATGGGTTTCAGATGTGAGCTTGCCCTTGCCTTTCAAACGGCTTCAAGCAACCTTGAGCTTCCTCTCACTTCTCTCTGTATTTCTCATGCTCAGATCTTAGTATTCTAATGGGGACACAGGAAAAAGGGACCCACAGAAGAACAATATTCAGAATGATGCCAAATATTCACTGTCTGAGAAAAACAGATTAATTGAATTTAGTCTTTAAGTCTTAAAGCTGCAACTTAGCAGTTATTTTTTAAGGATAAAGACAAAGAATATAGTCCACTATTTATATATGGCTTTCTGCCCAGTGAAATAGTAAAAGTTTTTTGATCAAATGATTTCTCAATGGAGAAAGTATCTGGTTTCTTGCATCACTTTTGTTTTTTGGATCTTCTTATATATATTTTTGCAGTTCCCTAAGCTTCTTAAAATATTTATTTTAATTGAGGGGGGAGTTGTTTTCTATAGCTAGTCTCTTTCCTTCTTAAGGTAAATGCTTCTTAGATTCTGTGAGTTTTAAAATTCATATACAGCAAACAACAAAGATAAATTTAGTAGTCTTTTTCCTTTTTCTCACTACCAAGTCTAGGGAACAAATGGTGTTGTTCTTCCACAATCTGGACTGGTTGCTCTGAATTCTGGAGTAATCAATTTTTCCTGGCATTTCTTAAATGGTCTTTTTTATTCACTGAATCTCCTTTGAAAGTGTAAACATTAGTCCTTGTTTTGTGGTTTTGGAAATTGATGACTGCTCTTCTCAAAGGATAGTAGAGTTGGGATGATTGAAGGAGCAGAACAAAAAGCTGAATTGAAACAATGGAGAGAGGGAAGGTAGTACCACAGACAATGAGAGAAGTGGGTGGTGATTGGGAGGTAATACGAAGTAGGGACTGGGGACTTAAAGGCTGTTTAAGACTTGATTAATAGATGCTGTAAAATGAAATGCTGAGCCAAGGGATAAAACTGCACTTGAGAAGTCACTTGAAAACATGTTAATGCCTTTACTTGACAAGTATTTATTTTTTCGTCCTGGGTATAAAACCACTGTATGAAAATGTAGATCTTTTCTTCACATTGAGTATTTTTTAACTGCTGATTATTGTTATGTTGTCCTGAAATCAGGTTTCTATTATCTGAAAAGAAAATAAAAAGAAATAAATATAGATGTGCAAAGATAAGTATTTTGGAGGCATGGATCTTCAGGTGAAGTGTCATGTAATATCTTTGCTAAGTCAGGATCAAAATAAAATTTAAAACTAAAATTCATATTTAAAAAGTTCTTAGTAGAGTATAGGCTTTCTTTTTTTTTTTTTTTTTTTTTTTTTTTTTTTTTTTTTTTTAGTGTCAGTAACAGTGATGAAAAGTTTTTACCTAAAAGAATGAAGGATTTTGCAAGGGTTTTTCAGGAGACTGTGGCACTGTCATGGATGGTATCTATACCATTTTCTAACAAAATATGTCAAGAAAATTGAACATCAGTCTTCTTAATAGAAAAGAGAATCTGTGGCAAATTATTTTATTAGTAACAGCAAACTGAGGATGCACAAAATAATTTAGATAAGAATTAAAGTGCTACAACAATTTTATTGCTGGTAAAGCTGAATTCAGAACTGCTTCTGGTAATTTTGCTACATCAAGCAGGCCCTGAGAAAGACAACCTGAAACTGTTTAAAGGGAGATGTTCAAGGGTGGTCACAAGATGTAGGACTCATGGAAGAGCTTCCACCATCACAAACCATCACCTTGACTACCACCAACTAAATAACTTTTTCTCTGAGAAGGAGTCAGTGAAGAGTAGAGATGAAATAGGAAAAATTTGGTTGGTTGGTTGGGTGGGTGGTAAGTTTAATCACTACTCTTCTTTAATGAGTAATAGAGTGGAAATAACTTTCCTCTCTGGTTTTAGAAGTTAATAGTAAGTGTCTTTGTTGAAACACATAGACAAACACACATTCACCAAACACACACACACACACATCACACACACACTACAACGGTTTGCTACAGGATTTCTAATTAATGATATCACACTCTCTAACCCAGTAGTTCCCAAGTGGGGTAATTTTGTCCCCTAGGGGACATCCGACTATGTCTAGATACATTTTTTGATAGTAATGACTTGTACTACTGGCTTCTCATGGGTAGAGACCAGTGATTCTCCTCAATTCTCCTACGACACCCAGCATATCTCCCCACAACAAGGAATTATTCAGTTGGAAATTTAAAGGGCACTCAGGTTGATAAGCCCTGTAATTGCTTGAAGTAACATAGTTTCCCTAGTAATGGCACAGTATTTCATAGTTATTCTTCTTCCACTACTGCTCCCCACAAATTTGCCTACAAACTTGAGAATTTATGTAACTCCAAGAGTACAATAGAAAGGGGCCTCACATCCAAGTGCTTGGGTACTGTGCTATCTTCTGGTTCCTTATTTGCCTTCATCACTGTGATTTACTATCGGCAAAGTTGTGGTCAGGTTGGTTCTCCTGTTCTACAAGAGCCCAGAAATCTTCTCTTGTTGATGGTCCACCTCTGTCTTAAAGTCTATTTTGTCTAATGTTAACATAGCTACCCCAGATTTGTTTTGTTTATTTTTCCAATTTATATCTTTTTTAAATTTTTTTTTGAGACAAAGTCTCACTCTGTTGCCCAGGCTGGAGTGCAGTGGCACAATCTCAGCTTATTGCAACCTCTGCTTCCTGGGTTCAAGCGATTCTCACGCCTCAGTCCCCCAAGTAGCTGGGATTACAGGCACATGCCACCACACCTGACTAATTTTTGTATTTTTAGTAGAGATTGGGTTTCACCATGGTGACCAGGCTGGTCATGAACTCCTGGTTTCAAGTGATCTGCTCGCCTTGGCCTTCCAAAGTGCTGGGATTACAGGCGTGAGCCACCATGACCAGCCTATATATTTTTCTTATTTTTTTTTTTTTTTTGAGACGGAGTCTGGCTCTGTCATCCAGGCGGGAGTGCAGCGGCCGGATCTCAGCTCACTGCAAGCTCCGCCTCCCGGGTTTACGCCATTCTCCTGCCTCAGCCTCCCGAGTAGCTGGGACTACAGGCGCCCGCCACCTCACCTGGCTAGTTTTTTGTATTTTTTTAGTAGAGACGGGGTTTCACCGTGTTAGCCAGGATGGTCTCGATCTCCTGACCTCGTGATTCGCCCGTCTCGGCCTCCCAAAGTGCTGGGATTACAGGCTTGAGCCACCGCGCCCGGCCTTTTTCTTATATTTTTGCTTTTGCTCTGTAAATACGTTTGAATCTACAATTTATCTGTTTTAGATAGGATATAATCATATCATTATAAAAACTATTCTGCCAATCTCTACTTTTTATTAGTGTTTAATTCATTTGTGTCTTATATAATTACTGATAAGACAGAATTGATGTCTGGTGTTTCTATGTCTTTGTTTTTTGATTCCTTCATATCTGCCTTCTTTTGTGTTAAATAACTATTTTCTGGCATGCCATTTTATTCCCTTGTTTCTTTTATTGTATTTTTAAAACTATTTTCTTAGTATCTGTTCTGGGGAATACAATTAGCATTTTACTAAAATAATCTAGATCAGATAAAAATTAATTTAATAGTATACAGAAACTTTGCTCTAATATGTACTTGTTCCTTCCTTCCTCCTTGGCTGCAATTGTCATACAAATTACACTTTTATACAGTGTAAGCCCACTAACATGGTATTATAATTCTTGATTTATGTAGTTGTCTTTTAATCGGATAGAAGAGTTACAAAAATATTTTAATACTTTCTTTTGTATTTTCCTTTACTAGTGCTCTTTATTTATTTGTATAGATTGAGGTTAATATCTAGTGTTCTTTCATTTGAGCTTGAAGGATCCTTCACATTTTTTGCAGTGCAAGACTGCTAGCAAGAAATTATCTCAGTTTCTGTTTATCCAAGAATGTCTCATTTTTATTTTTGTAATTTTCAAAGAATAGTTTTACTGTACATAGACTTCTTGGTTGACTGGTTGTGACTGATTAACTGTCCTTTTCATTCAGCACACTGAATATGTCATCCCACCGAAAAATGTGAATGGCTTCACAAATATTTGCATGTCATCTTTGCCGAAGCACTATAGTAACCTTCTCTTATCATTCCAGTTTTAGATGTGTCAGCAAAGCAAGCACTCTGGATCCTTCCATACTGCAATAGAAATGAGGAAGACTTGGGGGAACTTACTATTTTTCTCTATAGAAATCCTGCCTTTGCCACTTTTTATCTGTTTTCTGGACTACGCTGTATAGAATACAGTGCCTCTCTAAGAAAACAAAATACTTGCATTTTGTGGCCAGTGATCCAAGTAAAAGCCCTGCTTTTGGGGCATCTGGTGGTTTTCTAACAGCTCCTGCTCTGATTATTTCCTTGTATTCCAGTTTTCTGTCTAATCACATGCAGAACCATTCTCTTCACGTGGTGAATACATCTCTCACTTGACAGAGGGATCCTCATTTATGGGAAAGAAACACAAACTTTTTATTTGAAAAAGATGTTATTATGTTTGCTTCATGCGGTACATAACTAAAACCTGATTATCACTTTCTCCTCATAGCCATTCTCTTCATGAATATCATTAGCATTCAATGCAAAAATTAGCCTGCAGTCTTCCCCTAATGTTTGCATGTATCTTTTTATGTGATCCAACATTTTGCTATTAAATAGAACGAATTCTGTGGAGACACGATTAGATAACACCAAGAGTATAATAAGTTTCCTGAGATTAGCAATCACACATGGCTTATTTCAGTGCTTTGTAGAATGTTGTGACTACTATCTTTCTATCTATGTACACATACATCTATGAAGTACTCCTTCATCCATCCTTTTATTCATTAGTGTAGCCAGTCAACCATCTATTCATCTATCTGTCTCTAACGTATCTTTTTCTTCACAGGAATTCAATTCGATGTTAGCATATGATAGTTGTCTAATAAATACATGTTAAATTAAATTCATATGAGGAATACAGACTCTAGTGTAAACTGTTGGCATTACTGAAATTTGGGGTTTGATCAGTCACTTCGTGGGTAACTACCTCATGGGTACAGACATTGGATGTTCAGCACCATCATCCCTGGCCTCTCAATATATGCCAGTATTTTTCTCCCAGTTGTAACAACCAAAAATGTCTTCAGATAACATAAAAACATCCATAGGGGAAAAATTCCACTCCTCCACCACAGTTGAGAACAACTGGTATAAAGGCATCCTTTCCTTCTTTTATCATAGTATGTATGATTAAAATAAATATTTAACAATGACTAATAGTAGGGAATTTATTGGATGAATGAATGCATTTACATATATATTTTCCAGATAGTCACACTCTCCCTCACTGATTCATCCACTCATTTATTATTAAACAAACACTTATTATGTACAAATTATCCACTAAGTACTTTGCCAGGTAGTGGGGATACATTTGTGAAATATAAGTTTCTGCCCTGATAGGGCTTACAGACTTTTGGTGGAACTAGATAAAAGTGAACACACAACTAAAGAAAAGATATCACCAATAAGTGTTTTGTTTACAATATAGCAGGAAGTTATGAGGGAAAGACGGGGGGCTGCATTAGACTAATGGACAAGGAAGGACTTTCTGAGGTGAACATTTAAGGTAAGAATTGAGTAATATGAGGAAAACAAAGCAAAGATGTGAATAGTTTATTTATTAATTTTACTTATTTCTTATAGCATATGAGGTTTATGCTAGGAGTGCAAAAGGATGATCATTTGGTGGCATATCAACTTGCTTCTCTACCCATATTTGTGAAAAACACTAGATTGTTTGTGTGGAAACCATTGGGAACTGTTCCAAACTGTGTGAGAAGTCTGACATTTCTTATTGAGGGAGCATAGCCCTACCAACGTAAAGGCATTGTTTTGTGACAATGTCATGAAAACTGGTAAGACATTGAAAAGCAAAAATGAGACATGCAGACCTTAAAATATCCTGTGTAATAAGAACTAGTGATTGTTCACTGAAAAAGACAAATATCAGTTCTATCTTCATGACATTACATGTCACTGGGGAGATGGTGGTGACCAGAGAAAACTGTTCAGAGGAAACTCCTGGCCTCATATATTTAAAAGAAAGCAGGTAAATGCTTATTCATCTTTATTTTTTTTTCTCCAACCCCAGTAGATCTAAGGACATTAATCAAACCTTGGGATAATTATATATAGCTGTGCTATGAGTACGTGGATTCATTTCTAATTCCATTGGTAGTAGATAATGCAATTAAGTACAAAATTCTGTAGAATCTATTCTATCATTGTTTGACGAATCAAATAATGTATTCTGCATTTTTATTCTCATGAATATTTCCTTTATAAATAGATGTCTAAAATAAACTATTTTGCATATGCTTGCCTTATGAAAGTAGGCTTATCCACTGGAAATCAAAAGCTGTTTTAAGCATATTTGTGTGTTTAAACATGCTTACGCATGTTTTCAAGCATAATTGAAATAATTAGAATAAGTTTCATTATCACCTTTCACCTTTTCTGCTAGATGCTGGATCAGGTCAAAACTGGAATTGCAAGTCAAACATCTTGATGAAATACAGAATGCTGTAAAGGAAACAGATGAATTACAAAATACAATCTTGTTTGAGGAAGACATTATGACAGCTGGGTGACTTGAACATTTAAATGAAATCTGATGAAGTCCCTCCCACCATTTTCTCTACAAAATGCCAATGGCATTTAAAAGTAGTGTCACCAGAAGAGGCAATGTATATTTTTATGCTGCAATTAAGTAGTTGCATACAAAATTCAGTACAGTCAGTGGGAACATGATCAGATGAATAAAGGAAGTCAGAGAAGATAATCATTTCAATTCTTTCCCTCATTTTGCTTTCTAGCCTAGTACTTAAAATTCACAGGCTCACAAGTCTCACTGGGCTCCAGAGAAGAAGCCTGACTCCTCCACAGCTGTGTACTCTCAGGCAAACTATGTAGACCCTACCTCAGTTAACTCAATTTTAAAATTGAGATCGTAATTCTTGTCTTCTAGAATGTTTGTGAGGATTGAATGAAATACTATGTATAATATGCACATTACATAGCTAATGCTCAATAAATCGTAACTTTATGATTAGCAATGTTCATTTCCCTCAGAAGTGACCTAAAACCAACAACAACAATATTTTTCTTTTGCTTCCTATGATCTCTGCTAATTATGAAAAAAAATGCGCCTGCATTGATGCTTAGGAAAGAAAAATGGTTGCAATGAGAGAGAGAGAGCAGTGTTTCCAGACTTGTGATGACTTTATTCAGTTTTCTGCATTTTGTTTCTGGCAGTTTTTTTTTTTTCTCCTCTCACTTTCATGATTGAACATAATTACAGTAATGAATTATAAATGAACATAATATGTAATGAACATAATTCCTAAAGTTTATTACCCCCATTTTCATAATTCTGATTCCAAGTTAGATATCCCCTTCCAAGACAGGCTCCATAACCTCCTGTGTAAGATGTCTATGCCCACCCTACCCCAGATAACAGCACCCAGTTTGTCTCCTGCAAGGCACTTATCACAACTATTAATGCTTTTTGTTATTGGGAGGGGGTCCTGATCCATGCCCCAAGAGTGGGTTCTTGGATCTCGCACAAGGAAGAATTTGAGGAAAGTCCATAAAGTGAAAGCAAGTTTATTAAGAAAGTAGGGCTGGGCATGGGCTCACACCTGTAATCCCAGTACTTCGGGAGGCCGAAGTGGGTGGATCACCTGAGGTCAGGAGATCGAGACCAGCCTGGCCAACACGGTGAAACCCCATCTCTACTAAAAATACAAAAATTAGCCAGGCGTGGTGGCGCACCCCTGTAATCCCAGCTACTTGGGAGGTTGAGGCAGAAGAATCACTTGAACGTAGTAGGCGGAGGTTGCAGTGAGCCGAGATTGCACCATTGCACTCCAACCTGGGTGACAGAGTGAGATTTTTGTCTCAAAAAAAAAAAAAAAAAAAAATTAAAGAAAGAAAGTAAAGAAATAAAAGAATGGCCACTCTATAGTCAGAGCAGCATCATGGGCCACCCAGTTGCTCATATTTATTGTTACTTATTGATTATATGCTAAACAAGGGGTGAATTATTCATGAGTTTTCATCAAATATACCAAAAAAATGATCATTTTTGTTATGGTAGCACATAGATACACTACTCCACTTGTTTTTTTTTTTTTTGAGATGGAGCGTCACTCTGTCACCCAGGGTGGAGTGCAGTGGCATGATCTCAGTTCACTGCAGCCTCCGCCTCCTGGGTTGAAGCGATTCTCCCGCCTCAGCCTCCTGAGTAGCTGGGACTACAGGCATGCACCATCACGCCGGATGAATTTTTTTGTATTATTAGTAGAGATAGGGTTTTACCCTGTTGGCCAGGCTGATATCAAACTCCTGACCTCAGGCAATCTGCCCACCTCGGCCTCCCAAAGTGCTGGGATTACAGGCACTAGCCACCACACCCGGCCTCCACTGATGTTCTTTAGCTAGCCTCATTTTACTTGGATTCTGACTGAAATATGTTCTCCTCAGAATACAGGAGGAAACAAAGCTAATTTAAGGTGACCAAGTTTATACACTAAGTACAATTAGTGCATTTTTCACCAGAAAGTTGTTCACTGCTTTAAGATTTTACCTTCGTTTTCTATTAGAAGGTATTAGTTAATCTATTTTCTCCTCTCTCTAACTCCAGTCATCATATTAAATTTTTGCAAATTTTATGTGCCAAACACATGTTGAATTTACATATATACAGGCATAATTTACATACATGCATATACAATGTAGAATATATCCAGAAGGTAATTAGCAACTGGTTACAGTTTGCTACTAATGAGGTCAAGTTTACAGATCTACTGATCCTCTGAGTCTATCTTTTGGCCCTGTTCCATTGCCACAGATTCTATCACGACCCCTGGGCTGCTGTTTCACACATGTTGTTTGTCACAGGAGGGGGGCCGTGTAGGAGGATGTGATTGCTCCTCTGCCAACCCCCTACCTCTACTGGTCAAGGATCTCAGTATTTTCCTGACGAATGGCATGGGCGGGATGCGTTCCATCTTTGCATTCTCTATGTGTCAGGCTGTGTCCACAGGGAATTGACTGTGAAGGGTTATTACATCAATGAGAGCACTAACACCATCTTTATATAGTGAAGACAGCTTATCATTAAATATAGTTTGAGACAAGCTTAATTGTGCAACTGAAAAATATTTTCGATAATATTTAGAACTTTTATCTATTTAGTGTTATTAGATGATGACTTCATTTTTTTTTTTCATTATGTCTTTGGTTTTGTTAGTTTCTTTTTTGTTTTTTATTTCCCTATTTCTTTCTTTCAGATACTATTAATCAACATTTCTTCCTTTGGAAAACAGGTCAAATGACAATGCGAAGGGTGATCAAGGTGAAAATGTGTGAAGTAGAAGCCCAGAATTCAAGAGAAATAAATAATATCTTGGCATCCCTTACTTTGCTTTAATTTCTTAGTTTTACTCCTTTAATGTAACAACCGTTTTTCATTTAAAAGGGAGTTGTGAAACAAACATCTATATAATATTTTTGGGATTAAAAATGCATTTGCAAAATTACATGCATTGGATTTTATCTTAAGGACATAAAAACTTGATATCATATTTAATTTTGTGCTCAAATGTACTGATAACACATTATTTAATCCTTGAAATTATTTGCTTTATTCCCTGTTGTGGATTAAGATGAGTGATTTTATTCTGAAAATATTAGATTGGTGTAAAAGTAATTGTGGTTTTTGCCATTAATAATTTACCATATGAGGGCTATTATAGAATCTAGCTAAAACTAAATACATTTATCCATCTCTCATTATTCATGGTAGTTATGTTCTATAAAGTCTCTGCAAACACTGAATTAGTAAATACGGAACAATTACTCCTGGTGGGTAAATAAGAGCTTGGTTCCTGCACGACTCTGGCCACATTTTTATCAGTCTATCAGTACATAACCTTATTTTATATGTGTTTCTGTTTAATGATATCTTATTTAGTACATATTGTATGCTCATTAACATTATACTCACAACCAATAGCACCGTAACTCACGCCTCATCGAAGCTTGTTCAACACAGTTTTTTTTCTCTGTAAGGTACGTTATAGCCTCCTTGTGCTTAAGAAAACTAGGGAGCACTTCTGCATTATGTTTAAACAGCAAGTCATTTTAAATAGC
The DNA here is from genome assembly GCF_043159975.1 of Macaca nemestrina. Classification (NCBI taxonomy): domain Eukaryota; kingdom Metazoa; phylum Chordata; class Mammalia; order Primates; family Cercopithecidae; genus Macaca; species Macaca nemestrina. Next base: position 139,019,682 of record NC_092126.1, read on the forward strand.
AGAATCATAAACAACAACAACAACAAAACATAAAAAATGAGAAGAACTAAATAGACCGTGAAAAAAACACTTGTTTATAGTAAGAGAACTGAAACATGAAGGCAGAGTTTCACTTGGTTCAATCTCAGCTGGCAACATGTGTAGGGGGTAACTCAAGTTTTGTGATTCTCTGCACACGTTGGGGAACGATCACACAAATGCTGTGAGTATTAATTTGGAGTACAAACTAATATTAGCAAATAGGTGTATTTGCAAATATGGAATCTGTGGATAATGAGGACAGACAGTATTTATATTATAGGTTAGAAAAGAGAAAATGAGCTCCTGTTAGTCGTCAGAAGCCAATGAAAGACCTGGGTTTAATATTTCCTTCCATCTCTTGGTTTCTGTTTGCTTAATTGAATGACAAATTCTAATTAGTCATGCCTGACTAACATAATTTAGGATGAAACTATGTCTTCATCACTCTCTACTTCTGACACTGGCCCTGTTCCTAGAGTACAGTAGGCATTCAGTTAATGCTTGTTGGAGGAATGCATAAACCCCTGTCCTCATTTGGAACTTTCTGAGTTTGGAACATTTGGAACATTTTGGAATTGTTGAGAACATCAAATGGCAACAAGGTGATTGGAGCTGTAGTCATACACAAAAAGTTGTCTATTTTAATTAGCCAGGTGTGGTGGCACACCTGTAATCCCAGCTACTCGGGAGGCTGAGGCTGAGACAGGAGAATGCTTGAACCTGGGAGACAGAGGTTGCAGTGAGGAAAGAATGTACCACTGCACTCCAGCTTGGTCAGTAGAATGACATTCTGTCTCAAAAACAAAAACAAAAACAAAGAAAGAAAAAGAAAAAAAAAGTTAAAACCACAAAGTTGTCTATTTTCTGTTTTGAGGATTTTAATTATTCTTAACATAGTCATTGAAATTTATTTATAAACAATATTATATAGTTTAACACATTAATATAGGACTTTTTTTTTTCCTGTAAACCAGGGTTGCCTGTTTAATATTTGTATTTCACTATGAGTAGCCAACTAGTATCTCTTGTAATGCAAGATAAAGAGGAAGAGGTTGGTTAACAAAAGGAACTATGTTAATTTTGCTATTAATAAAGGGGAAAACCTTTTGAATTTATTTATCCTGGAGACACCAAACTTAAACTCGTAATTATATCATATATATTAGCATTACTATGTTTCCTTATTATTGCAAATGTGTTCTACTCGGGTCTTTTCATCATTGTAGTTACTTGAAAAACATATTGCGTAAGTTTTATTATATAATTTTTTTCACATTGATTTTAGTTTTTCTTTTTTTTTTTATAACCTCAGAAGGAATTAGATATCCAGTATAAAGAAGCCTGATCACTCTAGCCTTACTTGACTTTCCTATAATAGTATTTTTAGGATCACTGATATAAAACCTACAAAGTAAGTAATTTGGTTCATATAAGCAGGCAAGTAATATATTTTTCTAAACATTGTTATTTCTCATTAAAAACATACTATTACTCTCCAAATAAGAGATTTTTAGAGATCACTTTTTTTTTCTCATTTTTAGAAATACTGACTGACCCATATTTGCACTGGTAGACTCAGAAGTGTTTGGTTTATATTTGTTCAAAATGATTGTCAGCAGATGTAATGAGCCTTGGACCAGTCCAGTAGCTTGGCTAACGTATGTCTGCAGAAGGATTTTAAAATCCTGCTGACTGGGCTGGTCCTGTCGAGCCTCACAGCAGGAAAATTGTCTCTTGCAGCTCAGCTTATAAATATAACCTTTGTGTGTTTGGAAACATTCCTTCTAAGGCAGGACCTATGCTCACTCTGAAATCCAAATGTTCATTTTGATGTCAGCACTAACCAGGAAAAAGGAAAGGTGGAAACGATTCCTCTCGCACATTTCAAAATGTTAGAAACTGCCTATTATTTGTGTCTCATTCTTTGCTGCTCTGTACAAGCTCTAGAAATCATAAAGGTGTTCCTCACAAATAGACTCTCTAGAAATGCTGACTCCGTGTTTCAAATCCTATAAAAATATCTACGTGGTAGACATATTGTTTTCATTACAAATGCATTAAGTCAAAACTGTCAAAGGCTGTGTTGTTTTTGCAAACAGGGCAACTGCTGCTTGAATGGGGCTTATCTGTTTAGGCACTGAGGGGCTAGCTGTGCTATCTGCACATATTTAATCACAAAGCTTTGCTTGACTTTCCCACGTATTTCCTTTTATTATTTTTACTTATGGAAAGCAAGAGTCAGGTTTCATAGTCATTCAGTAAGTCCTCTTTTTAAACAAAAATTATTGTATCAGAAACAGTGTCTACAAGACCACCAGTGGAAATTACTATAGCTAATATAATTAGTAAGTTTGATTCACCACACCACAGTAGGTAAATCTTATTATGAGCAAACATTGATATCTTATTCACAGGTGTGTTGAGCTGTTCTTGCATTGCTATAAAGGAATACCCGATACTGAGTAATTTATAAAGAAAAGAGGTTTAGTTGGATCATGGTTCTGCAGACTGTACAAGCATGGCACCTCTCGGCTTCTGGGGAAGCCACAGAGGGCTTTTACTCATGGTGGAAGGTGAAGCAGGAGCAGGCACATCACCTGGTCAGAGCAGGAGCATGAGGGAGGGAGGCAGGGAGGCGCCATGCACTTAAAAACAACCAGATCTCAAGAGAACTCACTCACTATCATGGACAGCACCCGGCCGTGAGGGATCTACCCCCATCACCCAAACACCTCCCACCAGGCACCACCTCCAAAATCAGGGATTACATATCAACATGAGATGTGGTTGAGACAGATCTCCAAGCCGTATCACCAAGTGAACTACCAAAGCTTTTTATTGGTTTGTATTAAGCCGACTCATGAGTTTTCCCAGTAACTCGTGATTTTTACACAAAAACCAAATTAAAGTTTATTGACCAGTTATTTGGATATAAATACATAGATACAGCACAGTGCTTCAGGTTAGTTTATAAAATAAATATCAAGTCTTTCCTTTAAATAATAAATGATTTATGCATTTATTCAAATTTAGAATGCTGAGGTATAAACTACAAAAGAAAACTTGTGGCTGAGTGCAGTGACTCACGCCTGTAATCCCAGCCCTTTGGGAGGCCGAGATGGATGGTTCTCTTGAGGCCAGGAGTTTGAGACCAACCTTGCCAACATGGGGAAACCTTGTCTCTACTAAAAATACAAAAAATTAGCCAGGCACGATGGCCGGTGCCTGTAGTCCCAGCTACTCTGGAGGCTGTGGCACAAGAATCACTTCAACTTGGGAGGTGAAAGTTGCAGTGGTCTGAGAGATCGAGCCACTGCACTGCAGGCTTTGTCAAAAAACAAACCAAACCAAACCAAACAAAAAAACCTAACTGAATCTTTCCCTCTGTATTTCTGAGAAAAAGCAGCAAATATAAAATAAACAAAAAGAATATGGCATGTTTATTCAGAAATCAAAGGCCCAGCATCATATGTTCTAATGTTTGATAAGATACTACCCAGTGTCCTGCAACTTTCACTTTTGTTCTTCTGTCAAAGATTCCAAATGATGATTGTGAGCCACTGTAACTTGAAGACATAATTGGATACATTTACCTATGTGTGTTAAATTATGATTCTTATTGCTATTTTGTGGAAAGACTGGGGAATAATTTTTTTTTTTGAGATGGAGTCTTGCTCTGTCACCCAGTCTCTGGGGTTCAAGCGATTCTCCTGCCTCAGCCTCCTGAGTAGCTGGGATTACAGGCGCTCACCACCACACCCAGCTAATTTTTGTAGTTTTATAGAGGCGGGTTTCGCTGTGTTGGCCAGGTTGATCTTGAATTCCTGACTTCAGGTAATCCACCCACCTCAGATTTTTAAAAATAAAGGTTACAGGCTGGGAGCAGTGGCTCACACCTGTACTCTCAGCACTTTGGGAGGCCAAGGCAGGCAGATTGCTTGAGCCTAGGAGTTCAAGACCAGACTGGGCAACATGGTGAAACCCTGTCTCTACAAAAAATTCAAAAATTAGCTGGGTGTGGTGGCAGGCACCTGTAGGCTGAGCTACTCAGGAGGGTGAGATTGGAGACACTTGAGCCCAGGAGGTCAAGGATACAGTGAGCCGTCATTGTACCACTGCTCTCCAGCTTCGGTGACAGAGTAAGACTCTTGTCTCAAAATAAATACGTACATACATACATACATACATACATACATACATGCATACATACTAGAATCAAGGGGTTTACTTCTGAGTTCATTGAGTTAACTAGGAAGGTAAATTAATCAGGACCTTCTCAAGTTACCAATGTAATATTATTTAATTGCACATGCTTAAACAAGCTCAGATTACATTTGACTGTGATTCTTAAAACGCTGACCACAAACAAGTTATACTAAGATCCCTCACAATCTATGCTGTCTAAGAGAAAATCTTGTCATTTTCTTTTTTTTCACCATTCACTATTGTTCCTAGATTTTGAAAGGTAGTCATTTACTAAATCCTTTTAAAATATTCCTTTTTTCTAAATATAGAATTATTATATTAGTAACAGGACAGTCATGGCCATAAGAAAATGGAAACTAATATAGTCAACATAATTAGTAAGTTTGATTCATCACATCCCAGGGTAGAATACATCTTGACCTTCTAAAGTGCAGTCGACCAGAATTCAGATTTCGAGCTATTCACCAGTAAGAATGCATGGCAACACATGCCTAATTGACATAGTTACATGTCATTAATTTATTCCTTTTATTCCTTTAACAAATACTTATTGAATGATTACTATGTGCCAGACACTATAGTGCTGTTCTAAGATAGTTCATATTACTTATTATTGAAATTATACTTATTAAAATGGTAATAATTTGTAGAGAGATTAAACTTTGTTTCTTTCTCCCTCTCCTCTTCCCTTCTTCCTTTGTTTCTTTTCTTTCTTTGCTTCCTTCTTTTGTGTAGCCATAAAAGAAGAAGGCATTTCTGTTTGTAAGGCAAGATTTGCCTCCCAATACCCACCTCCCAAAAAAACAAAAACAAACAAACAAAAAAACTAAAAAAAAATTAGGGAAGGAACTGATTTCACATTTCTTCAGAGGACATGTTAGAGTGATAAAAGGCAAAACTATTTTCTTTACACGAACAGTCACAGAACCAAAAAGGCCAAGGAAGAAGTCAAAGAGCACACAGTATTTAATTATGAGAGTTTCTAGTGTCCCGAAGCCACAGAAGAAGCAGCTGCTTAAACATTGCTTACCCTTTGACTAATGGCCAAAAGCACTGAATAGGAGAAGGATTAACATGGATAAGACCTAAACAAAAGTGATACCACCATCAGAGCAACAACAAACAAAGGCACATTAAAAAGTAACATGAAATGATGTTAAGAAAGAGGTCATGGATGCAAAATGATAAAATGTTTTGTTCTTTGGAAGTAACTCTTTTTTTTCTTCTGTTCTTAGTCATCCATCTCCATCAGAGTTCTCAAATAAAAATGCAAAGGAAAGTTAGCACGACTGTAAAACAGTGAAGGGTCAGTTCTCTGCTTTTGGATATGTAATTTGAATGGGAAGTATCCTAATGCCAATTAAACACAATTTTCTAAGCACAGGAAAAAGACTGTAAAGTCAAGCAATGACTGTGGCTTTTCTTTTGTACTTCCTTTAGTATTAACTGTTTCCAAGTTAACAAATTCTGGACAGCCTATCTAGTGAACAGGGATGCTCTGTTGCCAGGCTTATGTTTTAAGCGATGATTGAGTGTACATAGATCTGAACAGTCGTGTGCTAAGTCTAAGTCTCTCTCATTTTGTTTCAGTTTGGAAGAGAGAACCATGGTGCCCCTTCTTCCCGAGGAAATTTGGGAAACATAGTACAACTGTCTCTCTCAAAAAAAAAAAAAAAAAAAAAAACTCCTGTAATTCCAACCTAACTATTGATTGTTTTATATTTTTGATGTGGTGAGGAGTTCAGACCCCTTCTTAGTAAATGCTGTGTTTAGCACATTCTTTGGAATATGCTGCTTGAGTCTCTTGGTGCATCAGCTGAAACTTCATTTTATTTTATTTTATTTTATTTTATTTTATTTTATTTTATTTTATTTTTTTGAGACGGAGTCTCGCTCTGTTGCCCAGGCTGGAGTGCTGTGGCTGGATCTCAGCTCACTGCAAGCTCCGCCTCCCGGGTTCCCGCCATTCTCCTGCCTCAGCCTCCCAAGTAGCTGGGACTACAGGCGCCCGCCACCTCGCCCGGCTAGTTTTTTGTATTTTTTTTTTAGTAGAGACGGGGTTTCACCGTGTTAGCCAGGATGGTCTCGATCTCCTGACCTCGTGATCCGCCCGTCTCGGCCTCCCAAAGTGCTGGGATTACAGGCTTGAGCCACCGTGCCCGGCCTGAAACTTCATTTTAATATCCCATATGCACTTAGTAAATACTTGGTTTTCTTCTAAATTGGTAATTATTCCTGGCCTATCATTGAGTGAAGACCTATCTTCCATATACAGATTTCTATACCATTCATGGAAATTAACACTGGTTGGAAAGTAATAAAAACTGAACTCAAGCTACCTAATACAAAATGGAAGTTATTATTTTATATATCAAAATTCTGTGAAAATACAGGTGGGACTGGCCTTAGGGATACATGATATTAGGGTATAAATCCTGTCACCTTTCTCTCATACTTTTTGTTTGCTTCCCTTTGTAATCATTTCATTATTATTCTTCACTGACTTCTTCATGAATTTAGAAACATGGTCACTGGCACTTTCTAACTCATGCTTTCATAGTTTCATGACCACAGAGGAAAAGAGGCTTTGGAAATTTTCAAAGAGTCACCGTGACTGTCCACACTTGGGTCACATTTTGGACTCATCACAACAGCTTGAAAGTTAGGTGGTATGGATGCCCCAGCTTAGGCCATGAGCCTGCACCTGGAAAAAATGGGGGGAAATTATTTTTAAAATGGAAAGAAGTGGAAGGCAGACATTGTATCACATTTTATATACTCATATAAACAAAACACTGTAAGGGGGAAAATATAGACTTGAATCAGAGGAGAATAGTTAAACCAATGTTTATATATTTCTTTAGATTTGTTGGAATATATGTGCATGTAATTATATCAGCAAAGTACATAGTGAAGTCAGGGAGACAGATTAGAGAGACAGGAAGAGTGGGAGGGAGAGAATGTACAAAGCAAACAATAGAAAGAAGGGTGGGGACATCCTGAAGTTTGTGTGTGAGGAGAGGACAGATAGGAGAGGTACAAAGGAAAGGGACTAGGAAAGAGAATTAGTTAGAGGATGGGGAGATAATACAAGGGAAAGATAGTCAGGTGTGGTGGTGCACACCTGTAGTCTCAGCTACTCGGGAGGCTGAGATGGGAGGATTGATTGAGCTGGGGAGACGGAGGCTCCAGAGAGCTGTGATTGCACCACTACACTTCAACCTGGGTGACAAAGTGAGACCTCATCTCAAAAAAATTATAAAAATAAAAAAATACATATAAGGGATAAGCAGTGACATAATGACAGAAAGGAACATAGAGGGACACAGATGCAAGAACAGGGAAAGAGAAGAGGTCAGAAAAGCATAATTTGTGGAGAGAAAATTAAAATGCTATTATTATTGGTATTATTGCTACAGTTGCTCTCTTTTGCCGATTAGAATATTTTGGCATTATTGGTAGGCTTCATGTAAAATGAGATTTGTGGGTAACATTGATCTCCAAATTATAAATGTTTTTCAATAGGATATGAACAAATATCATAGTAATTCTCAAAAGAATATTGCTATTTTTAATCAATGGAATATACAACATGTTATATTTTAAAATCATACAGTACTTCAAACATCGTGAAGAGAGAACAAAGCCATATCAAATAATGAATGAATGGTTGTATTACAGAAGTACTTGTCCTGATGGAACACTTCAAATACCATTTGGCTGCTACTTCTCTTTGGGTTTGCTTTGTATCCCATGGAGATGATCTGACCTTAAGCTTTTGTTAGCTTCAAAGAGAGCTCCGTTCTTGCCTCATCTCTGCAGTATTGAAGAAACAGACCTTGGTTAACAACAGGAAGCCAAATTGATTTTAATATTGTGAACTCTTTACTCTGATGCAGGAAATGTTATCTGGGTCATCTCAGTGGGCTAGGGATTATAGAGCTGGATTAGGCTTCAAAATACAAATGAACTCCATAGGTCTGGTATAGCTGTAAGGTACAGGGGTAGAGAATATTAGGTGGCCATCTTGATAATCATCTGTGATTGTGTTAATGCATGCCAAAGTGGACTTGTTACTTCTACCTGAGTGTATATACAACCAATCTCTTCACTGTTTTCAGTAGCTATAACTTAGGAAAGAGACAACATATCAACGTATGAATGTGGGTATATCCAACGAGATCTCTCTTATAATTTTAGTCATAAATAGGCATAAAAATGTGTTCTTTCAGAAAACACTTACTGGAACCTGAGATAATACAATGTGTCAAATTGTTAAAAAGAAACTCCATGGATCACAGGTCTGACCTGATATCTGACTTTACTAATAATTTTAATGATATAGGTAATCACATGGCATGGGTGAGCCAGGGAGAGAGGTCTTTGACCTTCATGTGGCTCGCAAATGCTTTCTTTCCACGTCAGAGCATGCCCTGGGCCCATAGGAAATCTCTAGGTGACATGTGCAGTTTACATTCCTTGCTCAATAGGAATATTAGGTAATGAAAATCTCCATTTTATATTCAGATACTTGCATAGCTTTTTCCAGGAGACCATGCCCATAAATGCATAGATTTCATGTTTGTTTATCATAAGCAGAGCTAGATAGTGAGCATTTGATAGAGAAGGACTGTCTCTAAATGCCATTGCTTGCCAGGAGGGTCTCTCATTCACATGTTTAAAAGGAGATTTGACTGGGCTACCCTGTTTATTTCCAGGGAGTGGTGCCTTGGTGAAAAGAGAGAATGAATGGCAGACCTGCTACTTGACCATATTCCTCCTAAATACCTTCTTGGTGATATGGATACAGAAATTAGCAAAACAGTCCCTGTCTTCAAATTTTTTTTTTGCCATATAAGAAGATGAACACAAACTCAACACCGGAGATAATGTACCTAAAACCCTAAATAACGTGTGTGGCACAGAATAAGTATCTCAATAAACAGGAATTGTTTTTACAATAGTATTAGCAATGCTGTGTTAAAGTGCTATAACCTGGTTGAATCTTATTTGGATGGTGGAGTCTTAGTGGACAATGGAATTTGTACAAATTCTGAGTATACTTACTCTGCTGACATTTATTGAGTAATCTCCCATGTGCCAAATACTATCTGAGGTGAAATGAAAGAGAATTCCTGGTTTCCATGAGTTTTTAGTCTTAGAGAAGACACAGTCAGGTAAATAAATAATTGAAAAATATTATAAGAGTGTTTATAAAAGTCTATTTGTTAGGTATGAGAGTGCAGCATACTTGACCTCCAGAAATGTGGAAAGTTTCATCAATATATAAATTAAATATTGAAGGATGAGTGAACACTTACTGGGTAAATAAGAAGATAAAAGGCTTTTTAGGGGGAGAGAATGAGATGGGCAAAGTTAGCAGCATCAGTGAACATATGGACATGGGGGTGCTGCAAATTCTTACCATTGTTCCCTTTTGGATGTTGTTCTAGGAAAATGCTGGAAAATTAAGTTTGCATCAGATGATAAATTAGCCCAACAGGAACGAATGATAATAAAAATAGCTACCAATTTTGAGTAATTACTATGTTCCAGGTACAATATTGGGTACACATTTGTAATACTCATGACAGATTAGGAGCACATAACATCTTGACTTTATAAATGAGAATTTAGTTCAGCAGCTGGTTAGATATTGTGTTGGGATGTGCCCCCATCCCTTTCCATGACCCTGTGTGAGCTCCCCTAGGCTTGGAAACTTGCACATTGTTCTCACCTGATAGGTGAGCAGTGAAACAGCACTAGGAGGACAATTAGTCATCATTCAGAGTGTATATCAGTGTGCCTCTGCAAACACCCACAGGAACAAATAAATCTATGAATAGTGAGATTGCTTTGGAAATAAAATATCAAAACAAGGTCACTACTACTTTCTCTTTCCATTCCATCGAGACTACAGCTCCTGGCACCTCTTCAACAGGAAGTTGTTGGCTGCCTTTCCCTTGGAAGTTTTAATAGGAAATGAAAGGATCAGTATTGGGTTTCAGAAAGAAAAAATGGCTACCAGTTGATGGAAAATGGCAGCTTAGAGAATCTGTGGTTACAGAAAATTGTTTGAAACTTACTATATCAGAGATGGAGTAATAAGAAGAACCTTGAGTGGCAATCATAGATCAATTGATTGAAACTAAAACTAATAAGACTTGTTGAGACCATTGAGGGGACCCAAGATGTCAGTTTGAATCACTACAGAAAGCAGTGAGGCTACTTAGATAGAAACTGCCAGAAGAGGAAAATAAATGAACCTTTGGATTTGCTGAGTTTGTGGAGGCTGAATGCTAAAGATTTTTGTTTGAGATGGGGGTAGCTTATAGGTAGGCAGGAACCAGATCTGATGCAAAGAGAGGTGATGGGATAGAAGACATGGATTTGGGTTCTGATGACTTTGTGAGAGTGAATGAGAAAGATATTCAATGGCAAGAACCTTACAAGGAGGTAGGGCACAATGTGGTTAAGCTACAATTTTTGCTGTATTCCTTCATTTTTATTGGCATCCAATTATTTTATATGTACTCACTATTTATTTAAACAGCTTTATTCATGGGGTGCCTACTCTGTGTAAGGCAATACCTTTGGCAATGAGGAGATGATTATGAGCAAAGCCTAAATGTTTCTTGCTCTCCTGAGTTTGTAGTCTAGTAAGAGACATAACACTAGTGAATGTATAATTCGAAACTGAGATAAGTGCTCTCATGTGAAACATCTTATTTCTAGGGGAAAAAAAGCAATGTAACAAAAAAACCCTTGTGATATGAATGGTTTCCTAAGAAAGTGCAGCTGTGTTAAGACCTGAAGGATAGGAGTTGCCATCTAGGCAAAAGATGATGAAAATAAAGGGTACTCCAGACTGATGGAAAAGCATATGACAAGAGATTGGAGTGTTTAGCAAGTTAAAAGAACACGTAATTGAAGCTCAGGAAGGGGAAGAGAGATGAGAGATATGTGTAGAGTCCAGACCACTCAGAATTTGCAGAATAATAAGGATTTTGATCCATGTTCTGAGTAATGAGACACCATTGAAGGTTTCCGTTTTTTAAAAAATATTAATCCAAATCTCCTTTACGTGAATAATACAGATAGGAAGTGCTGAGGAATCAAAGTAGAGGTAGAAGGGATTCAGACCCCAGAGTGTCTACATTAGGAGGGAGCTGAGCCTCATCAAGTTCTTTCCATAGGATTTTCTTCATGCACAAATATGCATGGCTGGCTTAGTCTACAGAACACATTTTTGGTTCACCTAGTGTTTCAGATGGCAGATGACATAACTCTGAGTAAATTAGAAGTTCTGGCTGTACCAAAAAAAAAAAAAAAAAAAGATATATATATATATCAGGAAAACGCAAAAGGAAACTGTTCTGTGATGCTTAAGAGAATTCATTGCCAACCTCCTACTGGCTATTCTAACCCAATAAACAAGCAAAAGTGACTTGTTAGAGCCAGCAGCTATATTTTGAGTACCATTATCCCTCACTGAATAATTCAGCACTTAATGGTGGTGATTTTGGTTGCTCAGAGAAGGTATTCTTTTGCAATTGTGTAGCTCTTTGTTGAGATTCAGCATTCTCTAGTTAAAAGTATGAGAAGCAAAGCAGAATTCTAGCTGTGAAAATCACTACTTCTAAAGAGATGCAGCATTGCTATATAGTAGTTACACTGTGCAATTACTACATGGAAATTACTTGCTTTTCTGTAGTCTTTTTCCAGAAAGAAGACACTTTTTATTATTATTATTATACTTTAAGTTCTGGGTTACATGTGCAGAATGTGCAGTTTTGTTATATAGGTATACACGTGTCCTGGTGGTTTGCTGCACCCATCAACCCGTCACCTACATTAGGTATTTCTCCTGTTAGTCCTCCCCAGCCCACAACCCTCAACAGGCCCTGGTGTGTGATGTTCCCCTCCCTGTGTCCATGTGTTCTCAATGTTCAACTCCAACTTATGAGTGAGAACATGTGGTGTTTGGTTTTCTGATCTTGTGGTAGCTTGCTGTGAATGATGGTTTCCAGCTTTATCCATGTCCCTGCAAAGGACAAGAACTCAAACTTTTTTATGGTCGCATAGTATTCCATGGTATATATGTGCCACATTTTCTTTATCCAGTCTATCATTGATGGGCATTTGAGTTGGTTCCAAGTCTTTGCAATTGTGATTTGTGCCACAATAAACATACATGTGCATGCACCTTTATCGTAGAATGATTTATAATCCTTTGGGTATATGCCCTGTAATGGGATTGCTGGGTCAAACGGTATTTCTAGTTCTAGATCCTTAAGGAATTGCCACGCTGTCTTCAGCAATGGTTGAACTAATTTACACTCCCACCAACAGTGTAAAAGCGTTCCTATTTTTCCACAAACTCTCCAGCTGGATATTAGCTCTTTGTCAGATGGATAGACTGCAAAAATTTTCTCCCTATCTGTAGTTTGCCTGTTCACTCTGATGATAGTTTCTTTTGCTGTGTAGAAGCTCTTAAGTTTAATTAGACCCCATTTGTCAATTTTGGCTTTTGTTACCATTGTTTTTGGTGTTATAGACATGAATTCTTTGCCCCTACCTATGTCCTGAATGGTATTGCCCAGGTTTTCTTCTAGAATTTTTGTGGTCCTGGGTCTTATGTTTAAGTCTTTGATCTATCTTGAGTTGATTTTTGTATATGGTATAAGGAAGGGATCCAGTTTCAGTTTTCTGCATATGGCTAGCCAGTTTTACCAACACCATTTATTAAATAGGGAACCTTTTTCCCGTTGCTAGTGTGTGTCAGATTTGTCAAAAATCAGGTGGTTGTAGCTGTGTGGTGTTATTTCTGAGGCCTCCATTCTGTTCTGGTTTATATATCTGTTTTGGTACCAGTAACATGCTGTTTTGGTTACTGTAGCCTTGCAATGTAGTTTGAAGTCAGGTAGCATGATGCCTCCAGCTTTGTTCTTCTTGCCCATGATTGTCTTGGATATGCAGACTCTTTTTTGGTTCCATATGAAGTTTAAAGTAGTTTTTTCCAATTCTGTGAAGACAGTCAGTGGTAGCTTGATGGGGATAGCATTGAATCTATACATTATTTTGGGCAGTATGGCCATTTTCACAATATTGATTCTTCCTATCCATGAGCATGGAATGTTTTTCCATTTGTTTGTGTCTTCTCTTGTTTCCTTGAGCAGTGGTTTGTAGTTCTTGAAGAGGTCCTTCACATCCCTTGTAAGTTGTATTCCTAGGTATTTTATTCTCTTAGTAGCAATTGTGAATGGGAGTTCACTCACGATTTGGCTCTCTGTTTATCTGTTATTGGTGTACAGGAATGCTTGTTATTTTTGCATGTTGACTTTTATCCTGAGACTCTGCTGAAGTTGCTTATCAGCTTAAGGAGATTTGGGGCTGAGACAATGGGGTTTTCTAAATATACAATCATGTCATCTGCAAACAGAGACAATTTGACTTCCTCTCTGCCTATCTGAATACCCTTTATTTCTTTTTCTTACCTGATTGCCCTGGCTGGAACTTCCAATACTATGTTGAATAGGAGTGGTGAGAGAGGGCATCCTTGTCTTCTGCTGGTTTTCAAAGGGAATGCTTCCAGTTTTTGCCCATTCAGTATGATATTGGCTGTGGGTTTTTCATAAATAGCTCTTATCATTTTGAGATATGTTCCATTGATACCTAGTTTATTGAGAGTTTTTAGCATGAAGGGGTGTTGAATTTTATCAAAGGCCTTTTCTGTATCTATTGAGATAATCATGTGGCTTTTGTCATTGGTTCTGTTTATGTGATGGATTACATTTATTGATTTGTGTATGTTGAACCAGCCTTGCATCCCAAGTATGAACCCAACTTGATCTTGGTGGATAAGCTTTTTGATGTGCTACTGGATTTGGTTTGCTAGTATTTTATTGAGGATTTTCACATCGATGTTCATCAGGGATATTGGTCTGAAATTTTCTTTTTTTGTTGTGTCTCTGCCAGATTTTGGTATCAGGATGATGCTGGCCTCATAAAATGAGTTAGGGAGGATTCCCTCTTTTAATGTTGTTTGGAATAGTTTCAGAAGGAATGGTACCAACTCTTCTTTGTATCTCTTGTAGAATATGGCTGTGAATCCATCTGGTCCTGGGCTTTATTGGCTGATAGACTATTGATTACTGCCTCAATTTCGGAACTTGTTATTGGTTTATTCAGGGATTTGACTTCTTCCTGGCTTAGACTTGGGAGGGTGTATGTGTCCAGGAATTTATCAATTTCTTCTAGATTTTCTAGTTTATTTGTGTATAGATGTTTATAGCATCCTCTGATAGTAGTTTGTATTTCTGTGGGATTGGTGGTGATATCCCCTTTATCATTTTTTATTTCATCTATTTGATTCTTCTCTCTTTTCTTCTTTATTAGTCTGGCTAGTGGTCTATCTATTTTGTTGAGTTTTTCAATAAACCAACTCCTGGTTTCATTGATAGTTTTAAGGGATTTTCGTGTCTCTTGTCTCCTTCAGTTCTGCTCCGATCTTAGTTATTTCCTATCTTTTGCTAGCTTTTGAATTTGTTTGCTGTTTCTTCTCTAGTTCTTTTAATTTTGATGTTAGGGTGTCAACTTTAGATCTTTCCTGCTTTCTGTTGTGGGCATTTAGTGCTATAAATTTAACTCTAAACACTGCTTTAAATGGAAAGAAGATGCTCCTTAAGTGACTTGGTGGTAGCTTTTATTTTATCAATTTCTTTCTGATAAATTATACTGGTAGTCATATCTGGCCACAGATAAACTTTATTTCCTTTTTGACTGTTAGCTATGTTGAATTCAAATTGCATGCCAAAGCATAACATTTAAGAAAACATCATATCTCTAGAGTTATACTTGATTTGTGCTAATGATATGTTAGTAGAAAATAATGACAGTTTGATTTCTTTCATTCAAAGGAAAATCTCTACAGTAAGGAAGAAAGTATCACAGCTAAAAGTAACTTTTAGTTAATCTCAGGTTTTATCAAAATATTTACAGAACACTTTGTCTTAGTCACCTGCTAGTCACTCAGTGTATTTCAATTACCACGGTACTATCTTTGGAATCACAAAAATATAATGTAAAAGAAAATTGTTCTAGAGTACAGTGAATACTTAGAAATAGAAAATATATCCAATAAATGAATTAGTTAAGAATGTTGACATAATTAAGAACATTCGCATTACTGATAGTGACCTCTGCCCTAATTATAACTTTATAGCTAAAGAAGTTTAAGATCTTTCACAGGTTTTCCTTCAGTAATCCTTTTTCCAAACT
Source organism: Macaca nemestrina (assembly GCF_043159975.1). Lineage (NCBI taxonomy): Eukaryota > Metazoa > Chordata > Mammalia > Primates > Cercopithecidae > Macaca > Macaca nemestrina. Next base: position 139,035,189 of record NC_092126.1, read on the forward strand.
GAATTTCGAATGTCTAGTAACTTGTGATTTTTCTAGGAAAAGCCCATGGTCTTTACCTGTTTGTTCTATAGATAACACTCTATAACTTGCCTTTTTCACTTAATAAAAAATAATAGATATAGGATATCATTTATACAACATATGTAATGCATACTATATGTTATATATAATCTAAATGTACATATAAATAAATCAAAATGAATATAAATGTCTGGAAGTGTTCATATCTTAAATGTTTTCTGGCAGGGATGGGGAGAAGGGGGTTGTATAATCTTCAACTTTTTACTGAATACATTCCTTTGCCATTATTTTCTGTTACAATAAGAATATATTTTATTGTAAAATAAGTAAAAACAAATTAATTAAAAATGGTATGTGATAATAGTAACTGTGTAGTTCTTGGAAATATTACCAATATTGGAATCAAAACACATAAGACTATTAAACATGTATATAAGTAAACTGCCCACTGTATCCAGAAAATTGAATCTAACTGGTTATCATGCAAATGAAGAAGGTAATCAGTTCAAAAATGACATATTAACTGATATTGCCTTCCTGTTCTTATTTCTTATTCATGGAAAATGAAGACAAGATATGAAAGGTTTAGGGATCTAGGTCATTGACCCAGGATTTGGCATTAATTCTTCTCATAAAAGCACAGGGAATGATCAATCAATGTTGACAGCTCTAATGCCATCACCGGAGCAGAAGATGAGCCAAAGGAAGTTATGAATTTCTTATAAATTTATCTTAAGTATCAGAAATCATACTTTGTATCTTATGGCTTGAATAGAATAGGTTTGCTTTTAACGATTTGTATAGTGAGAAGATTAAAATTTCTACCAACATATCCAAAGCATTGATACATCTATTTAACTATTTGCAACAAAAATACCTATACCTATTGAATTTGAATAAAAATATCCCACTTAAACAACCTCTGGGATGTGATTATGCATAAATATTCTTTTCTTAATATGCCCCAAATCTCTCTGATTATAGTTGGTTTGCTTTGTTATATTCCCCTTGAAAGTTTTGAATTGACAAGAGGGATGTTTCTGTGAACTACAGATTTTAGGGGAAAAGAAGGCTAAAGTGTTTTGCATCACTATTTGGCCTTTAGCATTTTTCAGCGAGTTAATTATCTTTAACCAAAAAATTTGCCTCAGAGAATGGAAAAAGAAATGTGGTAACAAGAACAGAAACAATGCAAGAAAATGAATAGTTATAAAACAGTATAGAGATAAAAAATCGAAGGTGAGATACCCCAAACCATGAACTATTTATCTTAATCATGCAGCCTTTTCATTTCTAAAAGAATCTATTAGTGTCATATTCAAGTGCTTAATGTTCACTAGCAGTTGATAATTATGATGACCATCCCTGTCACTACAAGACCCTTAAGTGACTTTTGATGAGCTAAGAAAAATAAAATCATCTTCAAGTACCAATGATTGGAATTCATGCTTTAAATACAACCTTAGAAATGGCCTTAGGTTAAGGCTAATGGTGTATAACTTACTCAAATTTCTAAGAGTATATTTTCTGACAATGCTTTCATATAGAAAGTTTACCACAGATAGTAGTTTCTTCATATTTGCATCCTGACCTAATTTTTGGTCATTAGGTTACTTTTTATAGGTACCAAATAGTTTCCAAGTCCTAGAGAAAAATGAGGGTTTTAGTTTTCTCTTGTAAGCTAGCTACCAGATGCTATGTGACAAGGATAATCTTAGGATGAAATAGTCCAGGCGAGCAAATATGTATTAGCCATCAAATGTACACATGTGCTTATAAGTACGTGTACACATGCACAAGCATGCATGCACACATACACAAACACACACATCACAAAATTGTACCCTGTATTCTGTCAGTTTGATGGAGTCCCAGCTGTTAAACCTTTGAGGCATTGTGACAGAAATCTGCAAGAAAGCTTCACTAGAGGCAGATGAGATGATGTTCCAGCTGCAGGGTTCAGCTACCTTTTCAATTGGAGTCATAAGAAAAAACACTTATTGCAAAAATGAATGAAATCCTAAGCCTGGAGTGCAATGAAATTGTGTTTAGGCCATGGGGCTCCCTTGATTTTTTAATATCCTGTTCATGCAAGGGTGTTTGTGTCTGAGCAAACATTTCTAGCAAACCCACCAATATATACAACACTGCTTGTTTTGTGTTTTTTAATGGCTCATTCTGCTAACATCCACTATGGTGATTAAACCATACTTATACACTTAACATACTTTACACAATAAAGATACCTGAAGTACATGGAGTAACCAGTGCTACTACATTTTACTAGAGATTTAGAAGAGTTTTTATTAAGATCTTTTGAATACTGATTGAGTATATTTATGGGGTACAGTAAAATTCAGTAGTCTTTATATTATCACACAGCCTATGCTAAAGTATTTTAAAGTAAATTTCAGAAAAGTTAATGATTCGTTTTTGTTGACACTTATAAGAACCACCAAAACCTATGAATATTGTTGGCCTTAAGTAGACACTGTAAAATGAATGAGATTGAGTGATATTCTATTAGCCTTTGAGTAAAGTTCTATTAGCCTTTATGGAAGTATTGTGGCAAGCCCAGCAATGTTTAGCTCAGTGTTTTACATTCAAATCCATATTTACTTTAATGAGTATTTCAGAAGTTTACTTTCTGAGTTGTCTTTGGATGAATGAGAAAATAGAAGGAATTCGGAATTTTCTCAACTAGCTATATCTATGCAGAGTATATTCTTTTGTGGACATATGCATGAAATTCATTCATTCATTCAGGAAGATTTATTGTGAGTATTTCCTATATTCTAGGTAAGCACAAAAAGAATGAATAGGATCTGGCAACTGCCTCATAAAATATACAATCACCTACAAATATGTAGACAAGGCAAGTACAAAAAAATTGTGAGCCCTTGTTTATTTTAGTTTTATAAGTAGTGTGCTCACTACTGGTATCCAACTGAACAATTTGATTAACACAAAAAAGTGGAAAAGTAGATTAAAACCATCCGAAACATTGGGAGATATAGATAGATAGATAGATAGATAGATAGATAGATAGATAGATAGATAATCATGCAAACATAGGGAGACAGATAATATATATAGATAATATCTATATTATAGAACTATATAATATGTTATAATAATATATAATAAGATCTATATCATAGAATATATATAATAGAATAATAAACACCATTATTACGTGAGCTAAGACAGGAAGGAAGAGCATTTGTTTGCCTCTCCAGGCCTTGATTTGGCTCAGTTAGAACTCCAGCTCCTTGCAATCTAGCACATAGCCATCTGCTTAGTCACGCTGGCTCCATCCTTATGCAATGCACGATAGAAGCTTGCCCTACTGGAACCGCTCCTCCAGAATACTGCTGTTTTGGGCATTCATTTTCCTTTCATTATATATATTTTTTCTGAATTTGTTTTGGATCATTTTTTGTTTAAAATCTCTTCCTCCTCAGGAGTCCGCTAGGCCCTCTTCTTGCGGCCCCGGACAGTGCATAGTGGAACTTATACTGCTGTTGCTAAGGTGCGCTGCCAACCAGCAGCAAGCAATTCCTCACCAGGGTCTCAGTGCGGACCGGCTCGCTGTGGGTGACATTGCAGACAAGATCAATGATCCTTGTTTTGCGAGTGCAACACTCCCAGCCACAGAAGTTCCCATTTACAGCCTCAGAGCACAATATTTCTTATTACCTCCCCACACATAAACTGTGTGGGTGTGGCGGGGGCCAATCTTTGTCTTGGCTCTGGGCATCCCAGCTCAGACTTCTGCTTCTTGTGGCAGTTCTTTCTCTTGCCCCTGTCTTCTGGTACTTGTGCCAGTTGTCCTGAGAGATGCCCATTGCTGGGTGCTGGTTGGAAAGAGAAACTTAGGTGTATATTTTCTTTTTCTTTTTCTTTCTCTCTTTCTTCTTTCCTTGCTTTCTTTCTCTCTCTCTCTCCCTCCCTCCCTCCTTTCTTTCCTTTCTTCCTTCCTTCCTTTCCCTCCTTTCCTTCCTTCCTTCCTTCCTTCCTTCCCTCCTTCCTTCCTTCCTTCTTCCCTTCCTCCCTCCCTCTCTTTCTCTCTTTTCTTTCTTTCTTTCTTTTGTCTTTCTTTTTTTCTTTCCTTCCTTCCTTCTTTCCTTCCTCCTTCCTTCCTTGCTTTCTTTCTCTCTCTCTATTCCTTCCTCCCTCCCTCCCTCTCTTTCTCTCTTTTCTTTCTCTTCTTTCTTTCCTTCCTTCCTTCCTTCCTTCCTTCCTTCCTTCCTTCCTTCCTTCCTTCCCTCCTTCCTTCCTTCTTCCCTTCCTCCTTCCCTCCCTCTCTTTCTCTCTTTTCTTTCTTTCTTTCTCTCTTTCTTTTTTCTTTCTTTCCTTCCTTCTTTCATTCCTTCTTTCCTTCCTCCTTCCTTCCTTGCTTTCTTTCTCTCTCTCTATTCCTTCCTGCCTCCCTCCGTCTCTTTGTCTCCTTTCTTTCTCTTCTTTCCTTCCTTCCTTCCTTCCTTCCTTCCTTCCTTCCTTCCTTCCTTCCTTCCATCCTTCCTCCTTCCCTCCCTCCCTCCCCTCCTTCCTTCCTTCTTTCCTTCCTTCCTTCCTTCTTTCCTTTTTCTGAAATGGTCTCACTCTGTTGCCCAGGCAGAATCATAGCTCACTCTAGCCTGAAACTCTTGGGCTCAAGCAGTCCGCCAACCTTGACCTCCTGAGTAGCTGGGAGTATAGGCACATGCCCTGTGCCTTGCTAATTTAAAAAAAAAAAGAAAATATTTGTAGAGATGGGGTCTCACTGTGTTGCCCAAACTGGTCTCGAACTCCTGGCCTTAAGTGATCCTCCAGCTTCAGCTTCTCAAAGTGCTAGGAATACAAGCATGAGGCACTGCACTTGGTCCTATTTTTTCTAATTAGTTTTCTACTTTTAAACGTAATTGTAAGTTGTAATCAAACATTATATATATTATCCTTTAAAAAATTCCAAATTTCTTGTTATGGTTAAATTTTTATCATTAGTTTCCAGACTCAATGAGAGTCATTGTTCTATTAATGGAAAATAAGGGAAAGACATTTCAGCTTACCTGGAAGTGCCTCATTTCCTTTTTGAAAATTCCTGCCATGGTACTGATCAATGTTGATATATATGTGAAATAAATAAAGAGGAGATAAATAGAGGGAACAGTATTTGATAACAGGAGAATAGTAGAGAAGGAGAAAATAAAGTTTTAAAAATGAACATTCATGAGCTGGGCACGGTGGCTAGCACTTTGGGAGGTCAAGGCAGGAGGATCATTTGAGGCCAGGAGTTTGAGAACAGCCTGGACAACATAGTGAGACCCTTATCTCTATAATTTTTTTTTTTTTTTTAATTAGCTGCGTGTGGTGGTGGGTGCCTATAGTCCCAGCTACTAGAGAGGCTGAGGCAGGACACTCACTTGAGCCAGGAGTTTAAGACTGAGTGATTGCACCACTGCTGTTATCAGTCTTCTGTGATTTTAGGTGTCCAAGGTGGGAGTGAGTGACGAAAATCTGAAAAAGAGTTAAGAGGATGTTCTCTTTAATTTACAAATATATTTTTGAAGTTGATTTTTTGTTATAGCTTAGAAATCTGTCATATATTATTATTGCTTCCTTTGACATATTACAGTTTTTCTTTCTAGGAAGAGTTCATCTTTTAGTGCTGTTTTTGTTCACAGCAAAATTGGGCAGAATGTACAGAAATTTCTCTTATACTACCGGTTCTGCGTATGCACAGTCTCCCCATTATCAACACCACCAGCAGTGTTGCATTTGTTACAACTGATGAACCTACATTGACATATCAATTACTCCCCAAATCTATACTTTACATTTGGGTTTCTTTTGGTGTATACATTCTACGGGTTCTGACAAAGGTGTAGTGACACATATCCACAATTGTAGTATCCTACAAAGTAGTTTCGCTGCCGTAAAAATCCTGTCCTCCTATTCATTCCCCCTTCTCCCTTAACCCCTGACAATCACTTGTCTTCTTACTTTCTCAACAATTTTGCCTTTTCCAGAGTGTCATGTAGTTAGAATCAAACAGTATCTAGCGTTTTCAGATTGGCCTGTTCACTTAATGTGCCTTTAGGTTTCCTTCACCTGTTTTCATAGCTGATAGCTCATTTCTTTTTAGCACTGATTTTCCATTGTCTGGACACGGTACAGTTTATTTATCCATATACCTACTAAAGAATATCTTTGTTACTTTCAAGTTTTGGCAAATATAAATAAAGCTGTTAAACATCCATGTACGAGTTTTTTATGGACATAAGTTTTACTCCTTTGGGTAAAAACCAAGGAGTTCAATGACTGGATCATGTGTGAGAGTTTGTTTAGTTTTTGGGGGAAACCATCAAACTGTACTCCAAAATGACTGCTTCAATAGTAATGCATGCAGTATATCCATAATTTATTGACCACACAACTTCTTTTTTTTTTTTTTTTTTTTGTAACCCAGTATACTACAGCATCAGTATCCGTCACAGTGAGGGTTTGCACTTTTCAGGTAGGACTGTTCTTCCTTGGGCAGGACCGTGCTGAGCACTGCAGGTCGTTTAGGATCCATGGCTCCTGCCCACTAGATGCAAGTAGCCCTCCCCACTCATGTGACAACCCAAGCTGCTCCCACATAATCCAAATATCACCTGGAGGAGAGAAAGCACCTTGGTTGTAATACAAAAGGCTAGAGGAACACAAACAGGTCTTACTCTCTTATGAGTTGGCCAGGTGGGATGCTCCAGGAGTGAAACTAGTGGAATGTCTTTAGTGACTGAAAGTCCTTAAGAAAATGTGAGAAGTGGTTACCTGGATTTATACATATGTAAAAGTTTGCTGAGCTGTACACTTAAGTTTTGTGCACTTTAGTACATCTGAGATTTTTACTTAATTTGAAAAATAGTCCCTACATGAATCTCACAGGTATATAAGTTGTTTTCTGAGAAATAACTCAGAAAATAACTTAATGTTGGGATTATTCTCCATCCTTATAGCCAAATGACCATGAATTTCTGTAATTTTCTTTCTTAGTCTCCACTATGAATCAATTTGAATTAGATGTCATTACAGTATACTATTTTTTAAGAATCTTAGATGTATAGGTTGGAAAACAAAAACATATATATATGTATGTTTTTATATAACCTATATGTATATGTAGGTTATATTCAATTATATTCCAGTTAGAGTTCAACCACAGTAATTTGCTATTTAAATAAATATTATTAATGATATTAGTTTATCCCACATCGTTATTAACTAAAGCTGACATTTTCCCAATAAAATCAATTTGCTTATAATAACATCAACATTTCTTTGATCTACTGTATAAAAAATATGCCAACTCTGCAGGGATGATGAGTTAACACTCTAAGCAATTCTTTTGTCTTGTCACTGCAGTATTATGAGACATGAAAGAGCGTTTGAATGGATATAGCTATAGTGTACAGTGTTTCCTTTGTATTCAGAGTAAAAAACCATTAACACTTATTTCAGGATTACTGTGTTTATGACACTTGTAAATTGATTTATAGTATTAGCCAGGCAGGTGATTGAACAAAAGCCTTTTAATTTTTGTGAGTGTGTTTATCCTTCTCAGCTTCAAGATGTTGAGTGATTCAGATCACACTTCAGGCTTATGGAAATTTGCTGGACCTCCTCCCCATAAGACCTAATTCCAAACCAGGGGAATAGTTTAACCTAGCCTGATAATCACATAAAAAGGAGTTTCATAAAGTGACACTTGAGGTCAGAGGGAAGTAAAGGTGACATCCACTCCATCATGAAAACGTCAAAAGGCTTTATATAAGACATCTTGCTTGCTGCAGCTCAGTGATTCTTAAGCCATTTTATCACGGAGAGAAAAGAAAATTTAAACATTTCCGAGTTATAGCACTGTCTCAGACTATTATATAAATCCATTGAGTTATTTTTAAAACTATAATTTGGATGCCAGTGTCATAAAATAGCTCTTCCTGCTGGCTATAATAAAAGTTGTTGATCTATTTCAAACATCCTGAGTAGAAAAATGTTGTTTAATGATTTTGCATGCATGAAGTTAATTTCAATCTCTGGAACTCATAGTAGCAGAAACAACTTAATGCTGTTTCTCAGTGAGGAGGAATGTCAGCACAGCATGCATTTTTTTTTCTTTTATTTTGGCTGTATACATTCCATGTTGTCACTGAAAATGGCAGATGGACTGTCACTGACATTTCTGCTTTGTGTAGTTGCTGCCATAGAAATGAAAAAGTTTTTAAAATAGTGATCATAAGAGTAGCCTTTTGTTCATTGAATTTGCCGTGTTACATTTTCTTCTTGGAAATTTGACCTAAAACTGTTTGTGAATAATTATTGAGAAAAAATGTCAAGGATTTTTAAAAATCACTAAAATAAAATGTGCTATGTCAAGCCAGTTGCCTTTATAAGCTGCTTTTTGTCCATTTATCACACTTGTCAGATTCTATTTCCCTCTAGGATAAAGTAGAAACTTCTTTTTTAAATTCCAGCTTATAAATTTGAATAATATTATTTGCAAAAGGAAAATCAAAGCATTTACTATTCATTAAAGCCATTAGAGAACCATAGTGCCAAAGGTTTTGTGTAAACATGACACCATGACTGTTAGGTGAAAAAACAAGTGATTATTAGGAAATGATTATTATTCAGAATACATTAACAATAGCCTTGGATCTTTAAAGTAATTTTAATATAATTTGTTTTAGTGTTCAATTTATAACGGTAGAATGATCTGTAATTGTCCAAACTGAAAATTTAGTCTTAACCATTTTTATGCATTGTTGCCTTTCTATGCCTTGTTAATGGAATTTAAGCAGTCTCCAGTGGAAACATAATGCAAAGTTGGTGAATTAAGGATCAAAGCATTAAAGAAAAATGAAGGGGTATTGTGTATACTAACAGCTACCAAGACTTAAGTGATTATGTACCATAAAATGGGCTTACATTTTCTTTAGGTGGGCTATAACTTTCAAAACTCTTAAACCAAGAAAGAAAAAGCATTGAGTTACATTAGTTGCTTAAACTAAATATACAGAACATACATACTGATGTTTAAAGAAACCCCACATTTTCTCATCTTCTTCCAACAGAAGAGGTGCATACAGTATGGTAGCTTTAAGAAAGTCTTTTTTCTTGTTTGTTTTTTATTTTTATTTTAGATGTATGGCACTCTCAAGACTTTGTCTACCTTTTGCCTAAAGAATCTCCTTACTGCTGTTGAAATATTTTAAGCTGATTTCTGATTTCCAAAGACTGAATAAACATTAAAAATGTTTATATTAGGAAAATGTTAAAATGTACCCCCAAATAGAAAGATTAGCATAACCTCCCCCATTCTTTCTCTTTCTCTCCATATATATTATATATTATGTATATATTATATATTATATATATTATATATTATATATATTATATATAATATATATTATATATATATTATATATTATATATATTTTTTATATATATATCTGCTTCAACAATATTCATTATTGCATCGACTTGTTTATTCTAGCTCTTCTACCTAAATTAGTTATTTCTACCTTTTAAACCATCCCAAAACACTGATTCAATAAAGGAAACATTTATTATTGTTCCTAAGTCTATGTTTCTTTGGGAAAGTCTGCTGAACTTAGCCAGTCTTGACTGATACTAACCAGCTGGTTCTAGCATCTGTGTTCAGCTGGCAGTTTATGTAGGGCAGTCTCATCTAGGATGGCTGCCATTTTACATTTAGTGGCGGCCTATCTGTTAGCCAGGATGAGTGTCCAGGGTGATCTCGATCTCCTGACCTCGTGTTCTGCCTGCCTTGGCCTCCCAAAGTGCTGGGATTACAGGCGCGAGCCACCGCACCCGCCCGGCAAGCAAAGTGTCTTTTATCTTCCAATGGGGTAGCCCAGGCTTCTTTTTAACATAGCTGAGCAGAGTTTTCAGAGAGACAGAAAGAGGAAAAAGGTGCAAGGCCTTGTGAGGCCTAGACCAGAACTGATTCTAGGGTCAAAAGCCTGCCAGATTCAGGAAGAGAAGAAATAGCTTCTTGGGAGGAGCTATAAAGTCTTATTACAGAGTGTGTGACCACAAAGAGGGGAAGAGAATCAAAGAAGTTTTTGCAATCAATCTACTGCGCTCTCGCACTTTTGGAGAGAATATTTTGTATCAATCAATGTAATTTCACCACTATATACTTTAGAGAATACACCTTTATTTTGTAAGTTGTTATGATTTTGTAACTCTAGTAGAATCCACAGAAGTTAACCATGCTCCTTGAATCAGAATATTAGTAGGCAGGAATATATCCTCATTGCCATTATCAACACAATGATCATCACTATCACTAGCATTAGCAAATTTTATTTATTTTTCTCTGCTAATGATATAGTACCTCACTTAAATCTCATAAGTGTGCTATACAGCAGCAACTATCACCCCAGTTTGTACAGATGAGTGAGAAGATTGGGTAAACTGCCCAAAGTCATCTAGTAATGGTGACTTTGAACCCAGGTTATACTAATTTTCCCATGGTCTTATCACTAGACATCACTTTGTCATGTGACCCGTCAGGTGGCCACAGTAGCTTGGCACTTACTTGGGAGGCCAAGTAGAATGGACAAGGACTTAGCCATCTCTCTTTTCCATGTCTCAAGGAAGAATATGAATTTAAATTAAGGGAGCAAGTTTTTTCTAGATTTGCCACCATGGAGCACTTTTAAAAACATCAGAGGGATCTATGTAGTCACTTTATAATACTCATGATGTATATGTTAGAGGTTTTGTTTTGAAGAGGCAAAGAACTTTATTTCCTTTTTGTTGTGTTGAAACTTGCCCTAGGAGGTATGCACGCTTGTCCATGTTAAACTAATGTTTTGAAATCAGTGTATTCTTAATTCTTATCCCACTAGTGGTACTGGAGAACCCGAGGGAGTCAGGAAGGTTTGATTGCATTGAAGTGACTGCACTGTCTGGGGTAAATACCTGGGGTTCATTGTCTCATGACAAGAAAATGTAGAACACGGACACACATGAGGAGTTTAGGGGCAGAGGTTTAATAGGCAAAAGAAAGAGAAAGAAAGAGAAAGGAAAACAGCTCTCTCTCTAGTGAGAGAGAGGGACTTCCCAGAGGAAAAGGCTGGCCTGCTGCGGATGCACCATATTTTATAAGCAAGCTTGAGGAGGTGGTGTCTGATTTATGTAGGGCCCACAGATGGGTTCGATCAGGTGTGACGTTTACATAGTGTGCAGAAAAGGCTGGCCACCTTACCCCAAGTACCCTAATCATATTAGGTGACTGGGCTTTCCAGTTGACCGGTGCCATCTTGTCTGCTCCTTACTGTACATGTGGCTGGCAAAGGGAAGAGAAGATGGAACCGCCATTTTTGAGCATGATTAGCAAAACTGCCAGGGTCTATGTCTGCAGTTCTATTTTGGAGCCTGATCTTTGTTAGAAAATGATTTGGGGGTTGCTTTTGAAGGGGTGGCCTGCCCCTCCACACCTGTGGGCGTTTCTCGTTAGGTGGAACCAGAGACTTGAGAAAAGAAATGAGACACAGAGACAAAGTATAGAGAAAGAAAAAGTGGGCCCAGTGGACCGGCGCTCAGCTTACAGAGGACCCACGCCGGCACGCCGGCACCGGTCTCTCAGTTCCCTTAGTATTTATTGGTAATTATCTTTACCATCTTAAAGAGAGTGGCTGGACAATAGGATCATTGTAGGGAGGAAATCAGCAGTAAGACATATGAACAAAAATCTCTGTGACATGAATAAGTTTAAAGGAAAATGCTGTGCCTTGAGATGCATATGCAAACATCTCCATAAACCTTTTAGCAGCATTGTTTCAGCCTATCACATGGGGAGAAACCTTGGACAATACCTAGCTTTCCTAGGCAGAGGTCCCTGTGGCCTTTGGCCCTGCACGTGTCCCTGGGTAGTTGAAATTAAGAGAATGGTGATGACTTTTAACCAGCAAGCTGCCTTCAGGCACTTGTTTAACAAAGACACATCCTGCACAGCCCAAAATCCATTAAACCTTGAGTCACCACAGCACATGTCTCTTGCAAGGACAAGGTTGGGGATAGGGTCACAGATTAACAGCATCTCAAATACAGAACAAAATGGAGTCTCTTATGTCTACTTCTTTCTATACAGACACAGTAACAGGCTGATCTCTTTCTTTTCCCCACAGCTTTTCATTGAAAAGGATAACCTTACCTAGGGGACTCTGGTACCCTCACTATCTGCCTAAGTAATTTCTTCTTAACTCCTATATCAGTATGATGTGACGTTGAGAGAGCTGTTAGGCTGGTGCAAAAGTTATTGTGGCTTTCGATGGCAAAAACCACAATAACTTTTGCACCAAGCTAAATTTTTCCTTTGAAGTGTTTGGCAGGGATGATTTATTTTTCCTAAGGAAGAGCTAAGATCGTAGGAATATTTAACCCAGTTTGCCTAGATTCATAAAAATTAATAGATTCCTTTGTGGATCTGAGTTGATATCATTAATATAAGCTATCAGACATCAGCTTCATGTGACTTAACTTCAAAAATATTTTAGTAAGAGTATAACTGGAATGTTTGTAACACAAAGAAATGATAAATGCTTCAGGTGATGGATACTCTAATTACCCTGATGTAATTATTCCACATTGTATGCCTGTATCAAAAGATCTCATGTACCCTATAAATACTATGTACTCATAGAAAGTAAAAACTTTAAAAAAATTAGTTCTTGTCTTAGTGCCAGCTCCATCCTGAGTTTCAACAATTGCTATTATATTTGAGGCCTGGCATGAGGCATTAAATGCCATTGTTTCAAGAAAGATAAATGGGAATATAATTTTATTGCTACAATGTTGCAAAATGGCATTCCTAAGCAACGTACCCTTTGTGAATTCTGACAATGAAATTAAGACTGACTTTCCGTTTTCAATCTGAAAGCTATTTTGGAGCTTTCATCATCAGCTAATGGAGTCTTACTTGAAGGGGGTCACATTTAAATTTCTAATAATTTTTATGTTAGAGCCTGTGAACATACAAATTTCAGGTAAATTGAAGCTAATTCCTGCAGGAGGTAAGATCATATTTAGAATTAGTCATTATTCATATTCTGAAAAGTGATGATGTCATTATGGGAGAGAATTTCTTGGGTTAAGACCATGCACTTAAAACTATTAAAATTCAAAAAACTGGATCACCATTACTGAATAATTAGTATCTGTAAGCTACTTTACTACAACAATTAGAGACCATTGAACTTACTGCCCTAAATCAGGAGATTAATGGAAACTGAGAGTGTTCTCACTTATTTGGCTATCTGGTTATTCTTGTTCCCTATTTCAGAGGTGAGATGATGTAAAATATTAATCTGGAAATATGATCTCCTAGTAGCATAATACTTTGGAAAGTCTTGCTCCTTACAAATAAAGGGTAACTCACAAAACACATACATAAGATGCTCTTAAAGCCATCAGCACTGAATATTAATGGAACCAAATATTAAATAATAACTAGATTGCAAGTAAAGATTGATATATAATAAACAATGACTTTAGATGACTATTATCAAACTGTTTGCAAAAAAAAAAAAAAAAAAAAAAAAAAACCAGGAAAAGGAAAATTGAAAGGGCAGGGCGTTGATATTTTCCTCAACATTTTTGTATTAGTAATAGCTACATGGTTTGATGTCTCCCAACTTTGCACAAATATGTAGGGCTCACTTTTTGTAGTTAAGGCAATATTTTGCTTTTTATAATGAAAGCATTTTCTATGTTTTATTTCGTTGATTAGGATAACTCATTTCATCAGAAAAGTAGCGTCAATTAACATAGTGACACATTTGAAAATATGTGTTAAATTTACCAGTAGAAGTTAAATTACAAGCATAAGTTATTTGTTATTAGAAAATATTCTGAAGCATACAAGAGTCATTTTTCTCAATATCCATTTTACAAACAGGTCAACTGAGGTCAGGCAGAGTAGAGTAATGCCATTACTCTAATTCAGGGCAAAGATTCACAAGTGTTTTGGAGGGTGAGGGTAGTATTTTCTTTTATGATTAATATAATTTTGTTCTCAAAGTAAAACATAAACAATATTGCTGTTCCATAAGACTCCTAAAACTATAAAACAACAACGATTAGTCACTACTTTAAATTTTACCAATCTGTACATAGATTCAAAAGATGCAGGTCCATAATCTCTTAAGATGCAATTTAAGGTGAAATAATAAAGCCGAAATACTTAGAATTTAATATAAGTTTAATGGCTTTAGTATCTCTGTATTAGTTAATTTTTTCACCAGTTCTAAGTGAACATATAGAGTAATTGATTTTTAGAAAACAAAAGAAAATTACATACCTGAAAGACTAATTATCACATTTTGGCGCAAATTGTTGTATTATTACCTTCAATAATACATGATAGACAATGTACAAACAATGTTTAGACATCTGTTATCACAATGTTTCAGAAAAAAATGAAATCATAACAGAAAGTAAAAAAAAAAATTGAAACCTTAATTCTTATTCTCTTTCTGTAAACTTTGGAATGAATAAATATTCTGTTTAAATGAGAAGCAACTTATGCCTTTGTCTTCTGCTGGAACCAAACTCACATTTGTAAATTTCAGTTTAAAAGGCTGGTTATTCATTTGTTCTTTATTTTTTTCTTTCCTCGATCTTGCTGGAACTATCTATCTTCTATTAGTGTGAAAACTTTGAAGATGAAAAGCTATTTCACCGGAAAAATCAATGATGTGTGTTTGTGATGCTTAGGAATGACTCAAATGGGAATAGATATCTAATACAAAGAACTGAGTAAAGAAGAACCACCTGTTAAATAAAATTGACTAAATGAAGTTATTCTCTTAGCCATTAACACTCGTCAGTCATATACACTACACAGCCATATAAAGAACAAAACTGTGTCCTTGCAGCAACATGGATGCACCTGGAGGTCATTATTCTAAGCAAAGTAACACAGGACTAGAAAACCAAATACTGCATGTTCTCATTTAGAAGTGGAAGCTAAACACTGAATACACATGGACATAAAGATGGAAATAATAGACACTGCAGACTACTAGACGGGGGAGGGTGAGAAGGAGTAAGGATTGAAACACTACCTATCAGGTGCTATGCTCATTACCTGAGTGATGGAATCATGTATACACCAAGACTCAGTGGCACTCAATTTACCTATGTAACAAATCTGCAAAGATACCTCCTGAATCTAAAATAAAAGTTGAGAATGGAAAAGAAAAACCACTCATGTGTGTAATATGATACCTTCCAAGTAAAACTTCCTCTGACTTACAAATGTGATTTATTGGAATAGTTTGTGGTTTACAATAGAGTGTATATTCACTGTCCTTTATTTTATATAGAAAGAGGAAAAACTAATTTCATTCATGTAGAGTTATGAGAGAACAATTTCATAATGAGGAAATATACTGCCAAACCAAAAAAAAAAGCGAATGTATTTAATTTGTTATGTTGAAATTTTAGAGTTTATGAACTAACATGCTATTCTGTTTGTTTTTTTAGTTTCCAGGTTAACTAAGGTCTCAGCTTCAAACCAAAAGTTAAGAGGAGACATTAAGATTTTCATTCTTTCTGGGTTATCTCCTTCCTGAAGAGCAATGGAGCCACGTTTAAATGGAAAAGGATTAATCATATCTCTAATTTTCTTCCTGTTAAAATTCTCAACAGCAATTGAAATACCACCCTCAGGTAAAGTTACAGCATTCAGTGCCTATTAATGGAATTTCATATTTGCATTTTGATTTTTAAGTAGAATACTTATGGATTGAGGATGTGACTTTTCTCCATATTTCTATATATTCTTTAGCAATCTGTCAAGAGAATTCATATTTATCTTTTTCATTTTGTGGGTGGCTGATATACGACTGCTGTAATTATTTTGCCACCCAGGCTTTTAGTTCCTTATGCAAACTTAGAACATAACGAGAATAATAACCTATAGATAAGTTAGTATTTTTCCATATGTCTAGGATTATCTGCAATATTACCAACAATTTCACTTTTATATACTTAGGTTACTTAATCAAGATCCAGAAATTACTGGCATTCAACCAATTACGTCAAAAAGGAATTGGATAAACTTTGTATTCTTTTTCAAAATGATTATATTTAAGAATGAAAACAATGAATTAGCAAAATAATAAGCCGTTTTACAAGTAAAAGTATAAGATGATATCAACTCTCAAAACCTACAGCATTATATAGTGTGCATTCATATTAAGAGCTTAGACAGTAGTTTGATGGAAATATATAAATATATATTCTAACACATGTTGGTAAAATGGATGCAGATTTTTAACCATTATAAATCAGTTTGAACAAGTCATGGTAATTAATAGTTAAAAAAAAATACATCAGCATCAGCAGGACATGGTGATACATGCCTGTAATCCCAGCTATTTAGGAGTCTGAGGCAGGAGGATTGCCTGAGCCCAGGAGTTCGAGACTATAGTGTGCAATGATCACACCAGTGAATAGACATTGGAGGCCAACCTGGACAATATAGTGAGACTTTGTCACACACACACAAAAAAAAGCTAAAAAAATCTGCAAACAGAACGTATGTAATAGTATATCAAGTCTGTTGCAAGTTTTTCTTATATTACAGGCATATGGGATCTAAAAGGCCCATGAGAGGTTATTAATACATTTTTATCCATATAGTTCAGCAATAATCTCTATTGTCTCTTTTGTATATATTTTGGAGAGTTATTATATTAGAGGTATGGGTTGTTTATTAGAATCTTAGTATTGCAGGTGATATTTGTGAATCTTCTAAATTCTAGAGAAATAGCCTTGAGCTCATAAAATTTAATAAATGTTAGAAAAGTGTTGAGACTTAACTAAAACGTTGCTTTTGAAGTACTCAGACAGGCTGAATGTGAAGAGAGAAGGAAACAACTCTCTGACTATACATAATATAATGTATTTAAAAACTATTCTAAAGGCCACCTTAAATTACTTGATACAGCTATTTTATATTATATACTTCTGAAAGGACTGCAATTGTAGTTCCATCCCCCCAGGTAGAAACCCCTTCTCTATTATTTTTAACAGATAAGTAAGCTCTGTTTTGACATTTCCATTTCTTAAGAAATTCCACTTATCTGACCTACAAATATATAGACTTAAAGTCTGCTTTACATTTGGCTGAAATCTTTCAGCCTTCTCAATATATTAGATTTCATCACTGACCAGCCTTTTTGTAGAAATGCTGGTCGGGAGACTAAAGTACCTTCATCTTTAGTGAATTCTTTTGGTTTGAGTAAGCAGTAGCAGGTTAAGAGCAAGCTTCTTGGTAATCCTGTGGAAAAAGATTAGTAATTTCACATTGTCTTCCCAATAGCAACAAAGATGCCACTGAGATTCCTGATTCAGATTCCTGACCATAATCTCTGGCATACAAATTTATTCTTCATCATTTCTTACTTTGTCGGTGGTGAAGGATATGAAATTTTGTATTAATTCCTGGCCCACATTTTTATTCTGGTTGTCTCAGTTACTTATGCATTTTCATGCCATAATGTCCTTAGACAACAATTGTTATAAAATATTAATGACATGTTTTCAGAACATCTGAATATTATTCATTTATTTCAGGACTCTAGAGCACTCACAAGTAAATGCAACTAAGGCAGGTATCCAATTTGAATGTCAAGGAGTCTGGCATCTCTATAACTGGATTAATTATAGAGGAAAGGATTTATAATGTAGAATATATATTCTTATGAACACCCAAAGGTTATTAGCTCCAATCCCCAAATAATTAGGTATTGCCGAGCCTTTACAACCTTAGCAAATTTAGGAAAGAATAATGTTCTAATAAACATGTTGTTCACAAGTCATTAGCTGATATCTAAGGGACTGTGGCCATTGTGTATCATCCCCCACCATTTATAAGTGCAATAAAATTTAAATAATATGAATTTGCAATAAGCTCAAGTCTTGCTCTACACAGAAATAGTAGTCATCAGAAACAAAGTAAATGTGAATGAAAATACAGATATTTTGCATGTTGGTTTATGAATATCCAGTAGATAAACACTGAACTTGAACTAATATCCATAAGCTGGTAAAACTCACTTACCAGATTTATTAGGCAAGAGTGAAAATTGAAAAAAAAATAGAATTAATAGAAAAAAATTTAGAATTTGGAAAGGCATTTAGTTTTTATTCTATTCTGGCTGTCAATGCTCAAAATGTGGTTTGCAGAATTATTGGGGCCCCAGAGATACATCCAGATGGTCTATGAGATCAACCTGTTTTTGTAATAAACCTAAGATGCCATTTTTTCATTTTCATTGTATTGTCCTTTGGTCTGATGATACAAAAGTAATGGTGGCTGGGCATGGTGGCTCATGCCTGTAATTACAGGGCTTTGGGAGGCTTCAGATTAGGAGTTCAAGACTGGCCTGGTAAATGTAATGAGACCTCATCTCTAAATATATATATATATATATTTTTTATATATTTGTATATATATATTTATTATATATTTATATATTATATATTTATGTATATATATGTGTATATGTATATAAATAGCTGTATGTGGTGGCTCACACGTGTAGTCTTAGCTACTTGGGAGGCTGAGGCAGTAGGATCATTTGAGCCCAGGAGGTTGAAGCTGCAGTGAGCCATGATCATACCACTACATTCCAGCCTGGCATTGGCATCAAACTTTACTGGTAGTCAGACGATACTTAATGTCCATATACTCAGAGTAAAAAAACTCTCAAAACAAAGCAAAACAAAAACAGTTTTGCTTAAGATTATAATTAACTACCTTGGAATACATACTTTCTAACATTTTAGTGAACTGGGAAGTAGACAGGTATAAAATAATTATGCTATGTATCAAAGTGTCTATTTTTTGATTGAATGATTGCTTGAGTCTAGCTGGACATCATCTTCACTTTAAAGTTATGACTGACAAATTACGGTTGCTCAGATAGAGGGAGGTCAGATATTTTCCTGAAAGTGAACCAAGTGAGCCCATTCACTTCAAGGTAAACAACTGACCATATGTAAGTCACTGATAAAATGTGAGTGTTCAAGAAAACATTAGAATTGTGGAGGACATGTATTGTTCACTGTAAACTTGAGAGCTTCCCAACATTTGATACTGCTGATTAGATCAGTGGCAATTCTAATAAACTTCCATTTTTGGATATTCTGTAATTAAATGCATCAATATTTGGAAGACACAAAACTCAGTGGAAGGGTATTTTTTCCAAATGAAAGCTGCATGATGTTACAAAATCATTCGTAGATTTAAAAAAGTAAAATGGTTTAATGTTACAGAATATGAAAAGTTGATTGATAGGGTTTAGATTCCACATTGCGATGAACGTTTAAAAAACTACCACTTGTTGAGTTTTGGTGTTCTGTCTAAAAAGAATATCTACAATCATCAGAAAAGACTAACATTTCCCATCATCTTTTAACTACATTATCTGTGTAAGGCTGAATTTTCTTTATATCTTTGAGCAAATCAACCCTATTGCAACAGATGGAATGCAGAGGCAGATATAAGAATCCATCCGCCTTCTCAAGAAATTACAGAGATCGCCTGTAGTTCTAGCTACTCAAAAGGCTGTGGTGGGAGGATTACTTGAGCTTGGGATTTCTAGGCTGCAGTGAGCAATGATCCTACCACTGCACTCCAGCCTGGATGAGGGAGCGAGACCCTGACTCAAAGAATTAAGAAAAAAGAAATTACAGAGATTTGCAATAATGTAAAATAATGCCATTCTTCTCACAACATTTAAAGGTTTTCATAGAATATGTGATTTATTTTAACACAGAATTATTTTAAATAAATTCATAAGTAAACATTTTGAAAGACTTTTTCAGTTTTTATTTCTATTATAGTAAATATTGTTAACTATACCCCACGTGAACGGATGTCTTGTAATTTGTAAGACTGCAAAAGGGTCCTGAGACCAATACATTTGAGAGCAATTTATCTAGGCTATATCCTTAATATTACAAATGAGAAAACAGAGAGTGGTTCAGGGCCTGGTCCAATGTCACAGGTTGTGGGGTCTCATTTGCAACTCTACTGTGGAATAGTACTTATTTGAGTTAGGCTCTGTGCCTGTCTCCAAATTGCTTTTCTCATACTTTATTTGCCAAAGTCAGGTCACTGCTGCTGAACAGTTTGCATTTCCTTATGAATCAACCCTGTCCTTTTATCAGAGATTCTAAGAACTGTACTCAAACTGGATGTCTCCTTTCGAAAAATATTGAGTGCTCATTAGCAGTACATCTTTACACACATCATGCTCTATGTTTTATTTCAAAGCTTAATCCAAGTTGTATTTCCAGCATTAGTAAATATATTTTATCGTTGCAATTCTCAGAAATGTAATCTCGTTGCTGTACTAGGTGAGAGGCAAAACCACTTCCTACTTTTTTTTTTTACTTTTATGAAAGAGTCTCACTGTCACCCAGGCTCAAGTGCAGTGTCTTGATCACACCTCACAACAGCTTCAACCTCCTGGGCCTGACATTAATCCAGCTAATTTTTACATTTTTTTGTAGGGAAGAGAGTCTCCCTCTGTTACCCAGGTTGTTCCTGAACTCCTGGGCTTAAGCGACCCTTCCACCTCAGCCCCTCAAAGTGTTGGGATTACAGGTGTGAGGCACCAAGTGTGGTCCACTCCCTACTTTTTAAAATTGTGTTTGTTTGGTAGATTACTTATCAAACACTAACACAGTTTGTCACAAGATGAGAGGATATTTGAATATAAAGAATCTATTAATGCTATTATGCATTAGTTATTATTTTATAATAAAGGTTATTAGTAAATTTTCTAAGGAAATGGAGCAAAACTCAAGCTCCCAATAGATAAGTGAGAAAAAGTTATAAAATAAAAACTTATAAATGAGGAATAAGCACTAAACAAGCCCATGAAGGAATATTTATTAACCAAAAAAAAAAAAAGAAAATTAAAATAAAGAGAATAGGGAGTTTATATTTTTCTTTGTAATAAATGCTAAACTATTTTATTATTTTGAAATGCTAGCATTCACTGGTGGGAAAAATATAGAGAACCACTGTATTTTTGTTATTTGTGTATATAGTCTGTGGTGAAATGATATTTACAATTTACCCAGAGAAATTACCATTTGTGTCCATGCCTGGAAATTTATCATAAATCAGTAATTCAATAAAGGAAAAATCTATTTACTCAAAATGCCTATTGAAATACTTTACCAGGAAAGAAAAAAATGGATAATAATCTAATAACCAGTAATAGAATTATTAAAAAATATAGCATATCAATGGGAAGAAATAATGTAAAAGCAGTACATTAATTCTAATGTGTTTATAACGGAAGACTACAAACAGAACTTTCAAAGTGACTGAACCAAGTAAAAATCCATATGCATGCTAACATAGATTGAATGCCAATAATTTTAATAATATATATTTTAAGTTGTGATGACATAGCAACTTTTCTTCTGCTTTAAAAATTGTTACATTATTCTGGGTTTAAATAAAATAAACATATACTGAAACATGAAATGACGGCAGTGAAGTGTATTCCTTAGAAGTAAGTACATGTTGCAAAGAGAGAGTGAGATTTATTCGGATTTTCACTTTTGTACCATCCTTTCACTTATCAGTATATAAAAGAGGTTTAAATTGTTTTCGTTATAAGTTAACCTTGCCCAGTGTTTGAATAGTGCATTTTTTAAGTACATATTTTAATATTTAGTTCAACAGGTTCCAACAATCATAAAACAGTCAAAAGTCCAAGTTGCCTTTCCCTTCGATGAGTATTTTCAAATTGAATGTGAAGCTAAAGGAAATCCAGAACCAACGTGAGTATTCTTTCAAACTAAGTGATTCTTCAAATGTGCACTGTTCTTTATGCTGTTCTATACTCTTACCATCATAAACTTGTTGGACTATGAATCTGCACATGATTAAAGCTAAGGGTTTACAAAAAAATAATATCCATGCAAACAGAAATAAAATTTGGTTATTTTACATATGTTCTTCTGCCAGTTGAATTTATTTTGACCATAAACTAAGGGCTGTTATTAAAATACTTAGAGTAGTCTTTGGTACAGCAGAAATACTCAACAGTCCCTTAGTCTACAAATAAATAAGGTAGCTAAAAACTAGAAGATCCTTTATTCTACTTAGTAAAATGTAGCATTTATTAAGTCAAAGTTTGTAAACATCATTCCACACATATTCATAATTGTATGTCTTTAAATTTAAACATCTTATTCTGTGGATAGGTTGTTACTTGATTTTTTTTTTAAGCTGTCATAGAAATATTGTCATCTCAAGTGGCAGAGTACTATTTGCATGATATACTACTATCTAGTATTATTTTATTTTATAATTAAATAATTGTTATTCTAGGTGACCATAATCACTGATGAACTTTTTTGAAATACCTCCTATTTTTGGGGAGGGAGAAGAAAATGTACACGTATTGAAGTGAGAAGGGAGAATTCCCAATATTAAAATTCTACGTGATTCTAAAATGGAAAGCAAAGCTACATACTTTTATTAATCTGCATGATTATCTCATATTCATTAAGAATATACATATTTGATGAAAACTGATGATTTTCAATTGTATCATGACTATTATTATTGCCTGATAATTTGATATTTAATAATCATTAGTGACCCATTAACATGCTAAATTATAATTATTTCTATGTTTAAATGGAATATATTCAATCAATATATGTAAGTATAAATAGAATCACAATGGAATGAAGGGTAGTTTATTAATCAGCATGAATATATTGATCAATATCATGATATATTAATATTAATTAGCTGAATTATTATGTCAAAAAGTAATACCATACACTTGTCAACAGTGAAATGTAAAACACACAGAGAGATGTAAGATAAGTCAGGAGGGTAGCTGGGTAGGCCTACTCTTAATGAGAATACATGTCCGTGAAGGTGTGTTATTCCTGTTGGAAGACTAATCACATAGATTAGTGTAAGAATATGGTTTCCTGAAATATACCCAAATTTACATGGGTAATTCCAATATACAATGCTGAGTACAATCTAATTGAGAAGTCATTATTTGTCTATCAGACTGATAAAGATTTAAAGAGACTTTTAATGTCGTCGTTCATAGAACTGTCACTCTAGCATACTGGGGTGGGAATTTAACTGTGTACATTTTTCTTCTAGAATATAATTTTGCAACATTTATCAAATACTATAAAAAAGTTTTTAATTATTGCTTTCTTAATCTCATTTCTAAGGAAGTGGCATATTGAAATATTTGGACAAGTACCAAAGAATAAATATATAGAGTTTTTTCTTACAATATTGTTCATAAAAGGAAAGACATTGAAATGGTTAAAAGTAATTAAAATAGTAACCATATGACAGAAGATAACGTAGCTATAAAAATTGTCTTTAGTATCATTATAATAATGGAAAAATCCAGTTGGCCAAATTGTATATTCAGTGTGGTTAGAATATGTGAAAAAATTCTAAAAATACTAATAGGAAATATTATCAAATGTAATAAATATCATATTATCAAATGATAAATATTATTTAAAATTTATCAAATAAATATTATCAAAAATAATAATAGCTTGTGTATTTTGGGATTTTGAGCGAGTTCTTTACACACACACATACATGAACAGAAATTATATATGTTTCTTGTAATCTCCAGAATATTAATAATAATCTTATGTTACCTTTCTAATGAAAAAATAAGCAAATAATTTTAGTTTAAAAAAGCAAAAGCTAATTTCGATTTTAATCTTCTCATTTGTCAAGCTTTTTTATGGACAGTAATATTTCTCAGATTCTTCTGAGACCCTTATTTATATCCTGTTATATTCCATTAAGTACATACTTTTTATCATAAACTGTCTTGGTTTTGTCATTTTTATGCAGTTGTTAATAAGTACTCTAAAAATATGTTATTATTTTTCAGGATTATTAAGTTTAGTTTTATTTTTTAGATTTACGTGGACTAAGGATGGCAACCCTTTTCATTTCACTGACCATCGGATAATTACATCTAATAATTCAGGAACATTCAGGATCCCAAATGAGGGGCACATATCTCACTTTCAAGGGAAATACCGCTGCTTTGCTTCAAATAAACTGGGAATCGCTATGTCAGAAGAAATAGAATTTATAGTTCCAAGTAAGTGCTATAATGGGAATTTCATTTTACAAATGTTCTAGTGAAGTGTTAAATAGGAGTTATATTGGGTTCCAATGAAATAAAGCAATTATTAATTAAATCAACTTATATATGTCTTGTGTTTTATTTATAAGGAAAAATTTCCTCCAGGTTTTGACACTTAAAATTGAATGACCTTAGAAAACAACATAATTTGACTCTGTTTCAGTAATCTTATATCTAACATGGAAAAATACAATATCTGCTTTGCCTTATATGATGAGATTTAAACATATTATTAGCTAAACTTTGCTAAATTCAATGCAGTAATAGATAATCCCAAAACCTCTATGTAAACACGAAGTTATTCCTTGATAAAGCAATTTGCCGTGGGCCTGGCAACTCTTCAGGGCAACTGTTTTTCCTGCAGCCTTCTGGCTGAGCTCAGCTAATGAAGACATCATCATTCTGTGGTTGCCTCTTGTGAAACATGCCATTTTGGTCAAAGAGTCTGGGTCAGGAACATGAAAAATTGTATACAGGCTCTTCAACGCTTCTGACAAGAAGTTACACAGGCAAACTCCTTACTCATGTTTTGTTAGGTGGGGCAAAGCAAGTTGCATAGTCCCACCTAACATCAATAATGATGCTCATTAGGAGAGGAGAACCAACTATTGCTAATGTTAACCATAAATAAAAATTATGTAAAACTGCAAGACACTTTGCTATTAGTGGTGTATTTATCAGTAATTGTTCCCTGAGGTAGTGTACTTTATTGGTAGCTTCTTTGCCCTATGTTCATGGGATATCCATGACCACCTTTTATATTTGATCATGTTTTCTCACTGTTCTTAAGATATCCACCATTACCCAATTTTAGCCAAAGCTTTTATAGGGTAAATTGTTAAGTATAAAACTGTCAGCCAGATTCTATTAGGAAGTTCTTCTTTTAGAGTCCTAGACATGAAAGTATTTCAAAGAAAGTTCTAGGACTTGCAAAATATGAACATTTGTTTCTGGGGGTTCAGAATGCCCACAAACTTCAGAAAAACAAATGATGAAGAATCTTTAACCCAAAAATTCAGGGAGGGCATTGTATTAAAATTATCCTAAAGTCCTTATATAATTCTAGAGGAAGGAATATAGGCCAAATTTAGACTCAGAAATAAGGTGTGCATTGTAAAACTTATAGAGTATTTATCCTAAAATTATAGGAAAAAAGTATTATCACATTATGTGGTTGATGGGGGCGGGGGAAAAAAATAAAGGAGAGAAAATAATGTGAGAAAGCGGAAAGAAAAAGATAGAAATAAATTCAAATATATCACAAATCAAAGATAAAAGTAAATAGAATAAATGCTTTGAGTTAAAAAAAAGCTATAAACTTTTTACAACACATCTATCTAAACCATAAGGATACAGAATTGTTGAAATGAAAAGATGGAAAAGATATCCCAGATAAATGCTTTCCAAATGAAGGTAGGTATGACCATATTATTATCAGTCATAACAGATTTTATTTGTAAAAGCCTTCATGGAAATTAATTTACTAGACATATGTAATATTAAAATGCATGAAGCAAAAATAGAACTACAAACAGAAATAGATAAATTCATAATAATGAGATTTTAACATATCTTCTTCATTATTTGCTAACTCAAGCAGAGAAAAACATCAGTAAGCACATAGAAGATTTAAAAGTACAATCACAAGCTCCATCTAATGAAAGCATATAGGATATTGTAACTAAAACAGCAAAATGAGTTTTTTCATACACACAAGGTAAAAGGTTATATTTGATGATGTATTTGGTCTATGAGGAAAACATCAAAATGCAATTAACTTAGAAATCAATAATAAATAGAAAACTTAAAAAACTTCTATCTTTGAAAACTAATAAATATATTCCTAAGTGAGTCGCAGGTCAAGTACCAAATGGTAAGGAAAATAGAATATATTTTGAAGTGATGACAGTAAAAATGCTACATAAGAAAACATGTTTGATGCAGTGAAAGCATTATTTAGAGGGATCTTTATCATTTTAAATACATATTAGAAAAATATAAAGTATGAAAATTAATGATCTTAGCTTATTAGGTAACATAATTTTAGGATAAAAATGAATTAGTTAATTTAAGGCAACAGAATAAACTACAGTGAAGGGAGAAAATAGTATAAAAGCAGAAAATAAATTCAATAAAGTGGTATGTAATTTTTGTAGTGAAAGTATCCATATTTATTAAAAAACATTAAAAAGATCTAGATAAATACAAAATAAGTAAGCTATTTCTATTTATTGGAAGAACCAATACAGTTAAAATGCTTATTCTTGATGTGTTGATATATAGAAGAATTGAAATCAGAACGCCTATAGTTTGGTTTTTATTTCTCTGTTTGTGGAATGTGACCAGCTGATTCAAAAATATATTTGAGGAGCAAAGGGCAAAATTTGGTAGAAATTCTTAAAGAATAACAAGTCATAAGGACTTCTTCTTTTCAGAAATCAAGATTCAGCATAACACTTTAGAAATTAAGCAATTATGGCTTTGTGCAGGGTTAGACAAATCAGAATAGCATAGTAAACCCAGAAACAAACCCTCACATATGTAAAATCAGTTGAGGGAGTTAGCATGTTAGCATGGATTTCTCTCTCTCTCTCTCTCTCTCTCTCTCTCTCTCCCCCCCCCCCCTCTCTCCCGCTCTCTTTACTTTGAACTAAACATTGTGGAACAATTGATAATTCACACAGAGAAACATTTATATGGACTTGTACCTCGTATCATATAAAAAATCATTCAGAGTGGATAAAAGCCTGAACAATGAAAGGAAAAAACGTTTTAGAAAGTTAGACAATTCAAACAATATATTTATCATCAGGGTCATAAATACAGAGAAAGATTTTTTTTTCTTTCTTCTTTTCTTTCTGGCTTGTTTGTTTTTGACAGGAACTCACTCTCTCCAGGTCAGGCTGGAGTGCGGTGATGCAGTCATGGCTTCATGGCTTGAACTCCTAGGTTCAAGTGATCCTCCCATCTCAGTCTTCTGAGTAACTAGGACTACAGGAAAGTGCTACTGTGCCTGGCCAATTTTTGTTTTTATATTTTTTTGTAGAGATGGGGTCTCACTATGTTGCCCAGGGTGGTCTTGAACTCCTAGCCTCAAGCAATCTTCCTGTCTCAGTGTCCCAAAGTGCTGAGATTTACAGGCATGAGCCACCATGCCCAGCGTGGGGTGATTTCTTTAGTCATATTAAAGCCTCATGAAGGAAATCATTAAGAATATGTTCTCCTACGTTTTATTTTAGATCCTTCTTTTATCGAAAGATTCTAGGAAGAAAGTAAATACAAAAATAAGCCACAACTCAAAAAAATATTGACAATGCATATAACTAAACATAGTATGTATTCATAAATAATTTTACAAATCTTTAGAAAAAATAAAAATGACGAAGTGGCAGCATATATAAACTTGAACCTCAGACTGGAAGGCCAATAAAAATGTGAAAATGTGTTCAACATCATTAGTTACCAGAAATAGACCTATTGTAACCCTAGTGATAAAAGCACTTGATTCTACCCAATTAGGAAATATCAGAAAATCTGAGAATAAAAATTTTAGGTTGCAATATACAGCCAAGAGAATACTTATCCACTACCGATGACAGTCCAGTTTACTGCTTGATCTTTGGAAAACGTTTTGTAATCCCTTCCTTAGTTGAAGATGCTCTTACTTATGACCCAATAACTCCATTCCCTCGCTCATGTGCATGTGCCTCTTGTCCATATATACCAGGAAGATTTGTTGTCACATTGTTTGGATTTAAAAATATGCTGGAAAAAAATACAACAGGCCACTCAAAGTAGAATGGATCAATGCATTGTGCTCTATTCATATCAAAAATACTACACAATAGTGAAAAAAACGTCAAGAATATGTCGAGCAATAAAAGTAAATCTTGGAGAAAGTGAAATACGTAAACGAGGCTGGCGGATCACGAGGTCAGCAGATCGAGACCATCCTGGCTAACACAGTGAAACCCCGTCTCTACTAAAAAATACAAAAAATTAGCCGGGCGTGGTGGCGGGCACCTGTAGTCCCAGCTAATCGGGAGACTGAGGCAGGAGAATGGTGTGAACCCAGGAGGCGGAGCTTGCAGTGAGCCAAGATGGCGCCACTGCACTCTAGCCTGGGCGACTGAGCGAGACTCCATCTCAAAAAAAAAAAAAAAAAAAGAAAGAAAGAAATACGTAAAACTGACTACAATTTTGACTGATATAATTTTATGGTAAAATTATAATGAAAAATAAGAGAATGGTAAAAACAATATTCCTGACAGTAGTTGCCTGCAATGGAAGTGAAAATCGGAAAATGGAAGTGGGGGTTCAGACCAGCACCAGACAAAAAGGTGATGATGATATTCCTATTTTGTAAAATGGGTAGTCAGTGAATGGATTTCCATTGTATTTCTTTCTTTGTGTTTTTTACATTTATTCTGTAAACAATCATTTTACATTCTTAAAATGAGTAAGCGTGAAGCATCCTGATTTGTCTCAAGTGGACATTTCTGAGTTACTGAGATATTTTAGCATCAGAGCAGTGACATATCAACCTGGAAATTGTCCTCAGGAGTTTGGATTTGAATTGACAATAAATAGAAAATGTCCATGAATCCTGGATTAGAAAGTATTGTCATGAAAATTGTGGTTGATAATAGTGAAACTACATATTACATTTATATAGTTAACTGAAATAAGTTAAGACCAGAGAAAGAGACAGATTAAACATCTGTTGTAGGAGGCAAGTCATGAGGGTGATTCCTAACCTAAATTCTAGTGGTTGCTATGGAGACACAAAAGAAAAGGAAGCAGCTAGATCTATTGCAAAGAAAAGAATGGCAGGATTTGGTTTAAGATTCTGCAATTAAAGAATTTCAATTTTTTTCTGTCATTATCTAGGCAGACCAAGTGAAGATATGAACAATATAAGGATAATTCTGACCAGAATATGAGTATTGTATTAAGAGATGGGAGTTGGATCTGAGCTACGTTGTTGGATAATTGCTCTTTTTTTTTTTCTTTGCTGCTGCTGCAGAAAAGAGCAAAATAAATTAGGTTTCTTATGCATCATTTCCAGCCTCTCCAGAAATTACTTCATCATCTGACAGCTTTCTGCAACCATCTATATATTGAATAGTAACCCAACCCAATCCTTAGGAGTTTATAAATCAGAGACAATTTAAAGCTTCCTACAATCTTTAATCGATTATTCTCTTAAACTGTAGAGAATTGGTTCTTCTCATATATTGATAGAAACTTTGTGATTCAAATGTTAGAGTTTCTACTTCCCAATCTCCTGTTAACAAACAGAAACCTTTGTATACAACGTTGAGTTTTCTATTTTTAACAACATTGCAGTTAAGTTTGCTAGGGAAAGAGTGAAAGAAAAAACAACAACCACCACCAAAGAAACAGAATGTACCATTTTTATATACCTAAAAAATTATTTAACTAAATGTGTTATCCAAGACATGGCATAGGGATTTTGTCAGTGAATTATTCAACAATCATCCTGAAACTCCCATAATACACCAGCCACTTTCTAGTAATTTGGGATCTAACAGTGAATAAAAACAAAGACTGTCCTCCAGAAATGTACATCCTGTGCATGCATATGGTGATTGGATCTGGAAAAGAAGGGAGCTACTCTCTTGCCTTCATTATCCAACTATCAATAAGGTTAAAATGATAATAGAAATTATCCTAATTTGACTGTTGAATACTACTCACCCTTCAGTGCACAAATCAGATTTCTCCACTTAGCATTACTGGCCTAATCCAGCCTAGATTATTTTTTTCTTTTTTCTGAGTTTTTAAACAACTTTTTTGTTTGTTTGTTTTTGTTTTGAGACAGGATCTTGCTCTGTTGCCCAGGCTAGAGTGCAGTGGTACAAACACGGCTCACTGCAGCCTCATCCTCTTGAACTCGAGCGATCCTCCCACCTAAGCCTCCCCAGTAGCTGGGACTACAGGCATGTACCACCACGCCCAGCTATAAACAACTTTTTTGAAGTATAATTTACATGTCATAAATTTTACTTGTTTTAAGTGTATAATTAATACTTTTTATACATTATTTATTTATTTATCTTACAGATGAGGTCTTGCTATGTTGCCCACACTGGTCTCAAACTCCCGGGCTTAGGTGATCCTCCTGCTTCAGCCTCCTGAATAGCTGGGATTATTGGCACATGTCACTATGCTCGGCCAATGACTTTTTAGCAATTTTTTTTTAGTGAAATATCATTATAGTCTAGTATTAACACTTTTCCATCACCACAAAAAGATTTCTTGTGCCCATTTGCAGTCACTCTCTGTTCCCACCTCCAGGCCAGAGGCAACCACCAATCAACTTTCTGCCTCTTTAAATGTCCAGAAATGGACATTTCATATAAGTGGAATCATGTATATGGTGTTTTTCATATGTCTTCTTTCACTTAGCATGTTTTGGAGGTTCATCCCTGTTGTAGCATATATCAGTAGTTTGTTCCTCTATATTGCTGAACAGTATTTCACTACGTGGATATCATTTACTGTTAATCTATCCACCAGTTGATGAACGTTTGAATTATTTCCATTTTTGGCTATTATAAATAGTCATGCTGCAAATTCTCTGGGGTTATTAAAACATTTAGTTGTGTACTGTTTGGGACAGTCTATCAATTGTCATATGTATTAATTAGGATCCATAAGAAAGAGAAAATACACCAGACTATCATATCCTTCCTGTTCTGCATTGCCTCGTAGATGTCACAAGAATGCATACTATATTTGATTGATTTATTGGTTGATAGGCTGAAGAATAAAAGAATGAATAAAAGTAACAATGCAATTTGCACATCCTATTAAAATAGTCTAAGAAATGGCCAAAAAGGATGAAATCTTCTGTATAATAATTTAATGAAAACTAATTAGAAATATTCATGTGCTAGGTTTCTACATTTGTGTTAACATAACTTCCTCAGATTCCTCAGGACAATTTCCAAAAGATAAACTCTGTCTTTTTACTGTCCTGATTTTGGAGTGGGAGTGTAGGAAACCTGGGTGTTGTAGCCTATGCTAAATTCTCCTACTATTAAGTGCAAACCAGCAAAAACAGATCAATTTGTTCAATTAAGGGTGCAACGTTGAATTCTAAAGCTTTAATTAAGTTTGAGGATTTTACTCTGATTCACCAAAGTATGTGAATGCCTGGAATGAAATGGGCTGGATTGGGTGTCCTTCCTTAGCATGAATTCATTATGAGCTCATGGACTGAAAGCCAGTGTTATTTCTCTGTAGTCCTAAGTGGATTAATGGGGTACTCTGCAGGAAATGGGAATCAATTAAATCTCTTTACTGACGGAAACTGGAGTTAGGGGTGATAAAGTATGTGCACTCAGTAGCATGCATTTGTGACAATGATGGCAGACTGTGAGCAATTTGCCAAGCATCTTTAAGTGAAATGTACGGCACTCGAAAGCTCACCAGGCCAGTCCTATAAACAGAGTGCCAAGTCAAAATAGATAAAGCTTTTTGGTATGGGAAGATTCATCCAATGATAGAAAAAGGGGAAATAATTCAATAAGCAAATCATAGGTTCTACATGAAAAGCACAGCATTTTCTTCCCTCTGTCCTTCCATCTCCTCTGAAAATGTTACTTCAAATAATTACACAAAATCACAGAAGCTGTTAAGATGCAGGCTATAGAGAAAATCAGGAGCAGCAGCAGAAGAAAATTCTGTTCCTTTGCCCACCTTGTCTCTATGCATTTGGCTGTACCATGCAAAGTGAAAATATTTGAGGAGTAGCCAACATGTATTGAATAATTATTAAGTGCTTGGTCCTATTTTAATCGATTCATGTGAAATATTTAAATTTCAACATAAATCAAATGAGTTAGGTGTTATTACATTTTCCATTTATGAATGAGGACACTGAAACATATTAAGTAGCACATTCAAAGATCATGTAGGAAGAGATGAAGCCAGGACTCAGGCCCAAGCAGCTAACTTCAGTGTTTATGGATAACGTGATGCCACATGGTGTTGTCTATACTTTGATGACTCAGGTAACACATCCTATAGATCAGCAAAAAGGCATTGTACTTCTTTGTTGAAAATACCTTGATACTAGATTACAGTATCATCTAGAAATAGGAAAATATAAGGAAACCTTCTATTTTATTCCTTGAGTGCCAGAGAAAGATAATCTGTAGTGTTGCATAACATGGTAGCGGTTAAGAGGCCAGCGATTTTGTTTTGTTTTTTTTTTTCATCAAAATGATTAATTAGCGTGAATTGTTTTTAGTTAAAGTTCCCTGATGCCATTTCACTACTACTCTTCACTATTAGGCATGTTGGCATGATGGGATTACACAGCTTAGGTTTTATTATATCCCTACCCTTAAGAAGCTTCTACCCTGGTGAGGCGTTTGAGGAGTCTAGAGAGATGAATTCAAAGGATTCTAAGACGCCAAAGGAAAACAAAATGAGATACAGAAAGGTGAAGATATTGGTCTGAATCTTTGTAACCAGTTAGTTTTCTAGTGCCTGCGCTAGAACCTAGTTTATGCTACAGGATATTCTATAGATATAAATTCTGTTTTCAGAAGACTTCTTTATTTCAGGAATGTTATTTTTTTTATATATATTACACTGAAATAATTGTGATGATGAGTTTTCAAAACTCATTGACAGCACCTGAAGACTTAGAGCTCCTGCAAATTTTGTATTTGCAGGTTGGTTTTGCCTTGATAGTTCTGGTAATAAGATTCACGTGCAGCTAACTTGTCTGTAGGAAAGTTTTTCCATGACAGATTTTAACTGGGAAAGTTTTCAAAAACCTACATGTGAATATATTTGAATGTCACTTATACCCCTGGTGTTAGTTGTTGCTAGAAATCTGTCCATGACACTGAATAATAAATGTGAAAGCCTCGTTGAGAAGAGTGAAGAGATACATGCTGTGATGTGCTTGCTTTGCTTTGCTGATGCAAATAAATTAATAGTGGCATTAGATAGAAAGGAAATTGATCTCATCTAGACTTGGTTATAATGGGATTTCCAAACATTCTTGAAGTTCTGCTTAGCTAGACTGTTATTTGCAAGTTGATTCTGATCCCTTTGCAGAGAGGCCATTGAGGATCAAGTCCCATCTTGTTGAACCACAGTTAAATGATTTTTGGTTTTGGTGTTGATGAAGTACCCATGTGAAATATATTGGCAAGATAAAGGAGTGTAGTCACCTCATGTACAGAAAAAATTACTGTTTTTAATTTACTTTTAAAAAGTATTACATTTGTCCAAACTCAACAATGCTAATGTTTATCACGAGATAAACACAGTAAATGCCACTGGTTGGAGTTATTTTTAAATGGAGCCATTTCTTTATTTGAATTGAAGTTAACTTCATGTCTGCTGTTGTGTTATAGTAATTAAATTTCGCATTTATCTGTGAATGTTAAAATTTTCACTTTTTATCATGCCATCAAACTCACTAAATAGTTTCAAAGTCAAAGGATAAGACATAAAAAATCCTGAAAAAGTAATGCCATTTATATCTCTTCTAAAACCTTAAATTTATTGATGTATAAGTATGCATCCCTGTTTTCCAATATTAATTTTGTGTTTAGTTGAAAGCTGTTCTGAAGATTTATGGCATGTGATAACAGTTTTGGTAGAGTTCTAAATTTTCTTTTCTTTTTTATTGTTGGTGCCTTAGAAGCCAGTTGAATTACAAATTTACATTTTCAGAATTAGAATTGTATAATCTAGATTTATTTAATGCAAGGATGCTAATGCTTCACTGGCAGTATTATCTGTTCGAATTGCGAGATTTTTTTGTATGCTCTCAGGGAGCAGCTCTCCAATTAGGGATTTATACATCTTATTAATTAATTACTTTACAATAGATATTATCCAGTGAACTGTGTATTCATATTAGGCACTGTATAGTTTGCTTGTTATCGAAGTGGATTACATGCCCTTTCCATTTTCTAATCCATATTTTATTTCCTCTGCCGCCAAGATCTTGTATCTGAGTATAGATTCACCAACTACCCAGCAGCACCAATAACTTCAATGCCAGTGTTTACTGGACTTCAGATATAGCGAATAAAACTAAACAAGTGGTTTGAATTTGGAGATTTGGGTACACAAACGTTTTGTATATTACTATGCCTTATGTATATAAGGTGTACTTTCTGCAAAATGTTTTCCATAACATTTGCTGTCAATCAAAGCCAAGGCTTTACCAAATAGATAGCATGATATTTTATCTACAAGCTCTTAATGTAGTGAATATACTAAACACACATTCCTGCTGTTTGAGGGAAATTTCATGCTACCTATAGCAAAAATGTGATTCAAAGATGGATGCTATTTCAAAAATGTTTCCAGAGACTTTCTAAAAGAAATCTCATGGAATGAGAATGAGTTGAGCAAGAGGAAATCCACTAAAAGACTATCACATGGCTGAATGTATAAAGAGAACCAAAGTCTGCCTTCCGAAATTGCAAAGGCAGTGTAATAACCACACCGCCCCCTGCAATGTTAAGCTTTGAAAGGTCCTTGAATTTAGACAAAAAGCAATTCACTGTAACCAGCTGGTGCATCAATAAGAGAAATGTCAGCAAATTCCCTCAACCTCTAAAGGCGTGGATGGGGGTTAAGGGGCTATAGGACAAATATATAGGAAGTGCACAAAGCTTCTCAATAAGAAAATTTACAGTAAATTAGTAAACCTTTAGATTTCCAAGAACAATGAAAATTGGCTGTGAATCATAATTTAAGAATGAAATAAACAAATAGAATACCTTCTAATGAATTCCATCAAGTCGGGACTGTTATAAACACCTTCCTAAGATCCTTCTCCTCCACAAGAGACTGTGTAATTCTATAATAGAAATTTCCCCAACAAAAGTTGAAAGACATCAATGTAATGCTCAGGAAGAATACATTTTGAATATCCTTATAAAATCAATACTTCCATAAAAATATGAAACTTTGGTGTCAGATTTCAAATTCTGCACAATTCTGACTTATATTCTTATTATAACTGCATTGCTCTTTTAAGAAATTGACTCCAGTGTGGGGAGGAAACAATAGGCTGAAATATTTATAAGTCTTATTTCCTACATCAATTCCATTTCATTTAAATTTTTATTTACTGGGAGTAATTTCAATGCGGATGGCTCTTTTTGCAACTTAAAGTGGTCAAATTTGGCTTTTCATTGTATTCTTACCATTTTCTCCATATGGGCTTAGAAGTTTTTATTTAGTGTGGTTAATGCACTGAATGGAATATTTGCCAATTACATTCAAGGCCTTCCCAATAAAGCGAGAGTTAGAGGTATGTAACTGCTCAAAGTGAAATCAGTGTTTGGAGAAAAAGATTTAACATCTATCAAAGCTAAAGCAAGAAAATCCTGTGACTCTGGGTTTATATCTCTGCCCAGAGAAATATGCACAAGTATGTTATTGCCTTCTTGTTATCACATAACAAAAATATTATTGTCTGGGGTTTCAAAATGCAGAAGTATTTTTAAAGTTATGTAAAGATGCACACCAGTTTCTTAATAGTATTTATCTCTGCAGGGGAGACGTAAGAACCAGGATCTGTAGCATATAATTTATTAAAATTGCCCAATTTTGAAAAAAAAAAGAATGCATTAAGATATTTGTTGTTATAGTCAAAGTTAATTTTAAAATAACACATTGAAATGATTTTTTACACCAGGTGTTCCAAAATTCCCCAAAGAAAAAATTGACCCTCTTGAAGTGGAGGAGGGAGATCCAATTGTCCTCCCATGCAATCCTCCCACAGGCCTCCCACCTTTACATATTTATTGGATGAATATTGGTAAGTAATGCTCTGTTCCATCAAAAAAGGGGGATATTTTAATTCTATCCATCGTATCAATAACACAATGAATCCAAAGACTAAATAAAAATAAAGATCTCTTTTTTTTTTTTCATATTTGAAGAGGAGATGCTACTAATATTATAAGGTTTGTCTATGAAAGACAATACTTTCTATATTTCAAACAGTGCACTTACCTTTGGAATATAGATCATGTGAAAGCTGAGGATGGCATGGGTTTGTGTTGCTAGCTTCATCTTTCTATTTTAGTAATGCTCTACCTGCTAATTGCAGTCACCTACTGATAAATTAGTATTAACTTTTTTGCTTAATTTTCTAAAAGGTTTGCTGACTCCGATCTGAAATTCTAGCTTTGTAAAGTCCACTTCTAGTATATGCCTTAGCAATGCTTTCTACATGTTTTCTCACTGTGAACCATAGAGAAAAATGCTATTTGTACAGCACTGAGAAGAAAGCAAATGAAGCTACTCTTAGGTACAGCCAATTGTTCCAGACGTCAGTTCCCCTAGAACCTTCCAGGCTGCAACCAGAACAGGTAGATTAATATCACAGATAAAACTTTTGGAGAGCTTTTTGTTTTTTATTTTTAAGTCATGTTTTAAATAAACGTGATTCTCAGAAAATAATTAGGGCATTGTCCGCATTGACCAGTTTTCAGTTAAGCCAATTCAGATTCATAGAGCAGAGGTAGAGACCGAGATGATAAACAGTTTACCACTGTTTGTCTACTAGCGGCCTTCTTTGGTTAATGGTAAAAAGCATGCTCCCAAGGGTTTTCCTGCTGTTTTTGTTTTGTTTTGTTTTCCTTTTTGCTCATTGTTCCTGTAGTAAGACCAGACTTGACAGGAATTAAAGAGCAAACAGGAAAAATCAAATGAAATAATAATATAAAAGAAAATGAAAAAGGAAGATGAAGCACAATAAGGGACAATTGCCCTTTTCAATGGCAAGATATCTCTTTTCAGAATTAGAACACATCGAACAAGATGAAAGAGTATACATGAGCCAAAAAGGAGATCTATACTTCGCAAACGTGGAAGAAAAAGACAGTCGCAATGATTACTGTTGCTTTGCTGCATTTCCAAGATTAAGGACTATTGTACAGAAAATGCCAATGAAACTAACAGTTAACAGTTGTAAGTCCAAATAATTTATTGTTTCATCATGTATGCTGAATGCAAATGTGTCTGTAATTTCCTTCTGGCTGAAGCCGTTTAAATCTGGGTTGATATTTCCCGCCATTGTTCAGTTCAACTCTAGAGACTTCATCCAGATGAAATAGACATCTGCAGCTGCAGATTCACAGTAGCTCTGTCTCTCACAGCCAGGAAATCAAATCTCAATTCACAGGACAAATGTATTTCATCTGACGTCTGCAGGATCTTGTCATTTTCAGTGGGTGAAATATACAATGAAATTCCAGGGTTTTCTAAGCAAATCTTGGGCATTGATTCACTGTGATCTTGGATAAACTGGCAGACTGAAAATTGGGGAGAAAACAACAGAGGCAAAAAAAAAAAAAGGAAATTTTTATCACCAAATTGGCAAACTTACTTGAATTGCTCCTTTCCCTACTTGATTCTGCAGATGCCAGCCTGGGTTCCCAAATGGGGAAAGTAATTAGAGGGAGGAAGAACCGTCAGATTCAAAGGGAAGAAATAATCCACAACAGTTTACTGACTGAATAATTGGCCCTGGTATAGTCGAAAGTTGGCATTACCATTTCATTGTTTAATTTGGTCCGTGATTTTTTTCATTTTTATGTGTAGATACGCCATGCCAGGGCTTCACTATAACGTTCTTCTAGTAGCCTCAGTTCTCTTTATTGGAGCTATGACTTGAATCTTCTCCACTTGGGTTCATCTGTGGTAATTCAAGATTAAACTCACTATAATTATTTTCTACGTAAAACTATATTCCCAAAGGCAATGTTCTAGTGAAGCATGGTTCTACACCATTTTGTAATTTTTCTAAGACAAAAATATGACTTTTCATTCTTTATTGATACCAGCATCCACCATTATGTTTGTGTTTTTTCCTTCCATTTTTTTATTTCAGTAAAGCATGCTAATGACTCAAGTTCATCCACAGAAATTGGTTCCAAGGGTAAGTTGAACCCATGTGGAGTGTTGACTTTTGTTTATAGCTCATTGTCATTTCAGATTTTGAATTTTTTCTTTAATATCCTCTTAAGTTTATTACAATACTGTTATTAAGAAAAACATCTTAACTTAGAGGGTTCTATTGTCCCCCATTCCCTCTTAAATATATGCAAAGGGAGTGATTTTTACAAATATATAACTATATAAATATAATGAAATATACATAATGCATTGAATAGATAGAGATATTTAATGGAGTAATTATTTTGGGTCTCCTAAAATGTCTCTTATATAAGGTTGATACTTTTGCTGAAAGAAAAGAAAAGAAATGGTTAAGTGTCAAAGGAAGTAGAGAAAACACTGAGTTTAAGAAAGTTAAGTGGATTTTTTCCTTGCAAGCCTTCTTGAAATATTTGGCATGCAACTGTACATTGTGACTTTCTGAGAAAAAACCAGTTTGTAGCATTTTTCAAGCTCATGTGTCTATGTGATCTTTTTATTTAATTCTTTCCCCCATAGAATGTCTACCAGAACTTGTCTTCTATGGAAAATGCCTGAATAAATCTGAGTTGTACAGCAGGCGAGTTCTCTATAATGAGAAGAGTCATTTACATAATTGCAGCAAATATTCTCTATAAAATGTGGACCAGTGATAACTTAGATATCTTATATCCTTGCAACTTCAGTGGAGCAGGATGTAAGCTCCTTTTGAAGAACCGTTAGTTTTTAGGTGGACTGATTCATCCCCAACATCATTTCCTTTGAGATTAATAGCTCAAACATATATAGTGCTATATTTTCATAGTACTCAATGAAAAAATCATTGCATAGAGTACATATTCAGCAATTATTTTTCAAAAAATACAAAGTATACAAGACTGTCTACTGCTTAAGTCCCTTTGAAGATGGAAGTATCCTAATTTGCCATTGTATTTGAAAATATTCTCAAGAAAATAAGAAATGGGACATTTCAATATGCAGCTAGTGAGGATGCTTGCTAATCATTTCCTAAAATTGTTGTTTTCTTTAAGGAACTGAGACCACAGGTAGAATTGCTGAAAGAGCTTGATAAATTCATAGATGCCTAGTGTCTACCACAGCCTTCCTCAGTGAGAATTTCTGGGTGCAGGAGTGAGGAAGCTGTTTTTAGCAGAAATCTGATGAAATTCTTAGGCAATTTAAATTAAATAAAAACATAAACATAAAGTCATTGCACATGACATGATTAAAGTATAGAATATAAAATCATAGATTTTCTATTAAGGACTTCTGTTTGACCTTCTGAGTTAGAAGATATGGTATAAATAATAACATTTATAAAATTTGGCAGTGCTACACTCAGTAAAAACACATGAGGGAAAACCCATGCTTCATGGTAAGAGAGAAGAGGAGTCTGTCTAAATGGAAATATGTTAAATGGAAGTCTATTTAAATGTGCATAGAACACACACACACACACACACACTCATGTGTGTCGGATTTTTTGTTTTAAGAAAGATGTGGTGTCACAGAATTTTATGTATATTAATTTGAAAAAATTCTGACTTTTCTTTTCTATTTTGTAGCAAATTCAATCAAGCAAAGAAAACCCAAACTGCTGTTGCCTCCCACTGAGAGTGGCAGTGAGTCTTCAATTACCATCCTCAAAGGGGAAACCTTGCTGCTTGAGTGTTTTGCTGAAGGCTTGTGAGTAACCTGACTCTCACTCATGACTTTGTCCATCCAGTTCTGTAAAGAATAAGACATCAAGCACATTAAGACTGTGTTTGCCTAGATATTTTAAAATTATTTATTTGAAAAGAAATAAATTCTGCCAGGCACTGCAAATATTCTGCTCAGGACTGCTATTCCAGGTACTCAAGAGGCTGAAGCAGGAAGATGAGGTTGCAGTGAGCTATGATCATGCCATTGCACTAAAACCTGGATGACAGAGAAGACCTCATCTTAAATAAAATAAAATTAAAATTAATAAAATAAAATAATAAAAATAAATCCTGTTGTTATATCTCTGGAGGCAGTAATTTGTACTTCACTCTACAGACTTCAGGCAGTAACTGAGGTTCATAAAATTAGATCTCTCTGTCAATTTATGATATTGTGGATGGCAGGGATGATGACAACATTCTCCTTAGTTAAGTTTAAGAAGCATGAGGTTGTTGGTAGTCAGCCCCTCACTTTTGGTGCTGAGTTTGCTCTCTGTGCTATACTATCTTGCCCCACTCCTGTTTGCTATGTTACGTACTAAATCTGCTCCTTTTCAGGTTTCAAGGAGCCCTATTTATCTATTTTTACCCTTCTGCCCTTTGCACACATGAAGGTCCAGACCATGTAATTTAAGAGAGTTTTACATCAATATCTAATTAAGTGAACTTTCTTTACACCTGAAAAAGCAATCCTTTTTTTGTTTTTTTTTTTTTGAGACAGAGTCTCACTCTGTCACCCAGGCTGGGGTGCAGTGGCACAATCTCGGCTCATTGCAACCTCTGCCTCCTAGGTTCAAGTGATTCTCCTGCCTCAGCCTCCAGAGTAGCTGAAACTACAGGTGCGTGCCACCACACCCGGCCAATATTTTGTATTTTTAGTAGAGATGGGGTTTCAACATGTTAGACAGTATGGTCTTGATCTCTGGACCTTGTGATCCACCTGACTTGGCCTCCCAAAGTCCTGGGATTGCAGGCATAAGCCACCATGCCCGGCCCGCAATGCACTTTTTTAAATCCTCCAAGAAAACCCTAAAGGACCTCACTTGGTCACCTCTTAAAATTGTTCCATTTATTAACTACTGTTAAGTACATGTAAACAGGGACCATCTTATTTAATATTTAATCATGCAGGGTCTCTCCTACTTTTACCACTATCCTTCCGAACTTATGGTCCTTCCCTACCATTGAGAATACCTTAGGAAAATGCATTCCATCTTCCTAGCACCTGCGTTTACTCATTTGAAATATAATCTGTTCATAAGCTGAGGGCTTGGGGACTGTAGTTAGTGGACTAGGATTTGAAATTCAAAAAATCATATTCATTCATCATTTAGAGTACATTCTGAACAACTGGGTTAGAAATGGAGCAGATTTTAATGGTTTTACAACCCCTAAGCTTGGTAAATTTCTCTTTCCATCCACCAAAAATATCAAAGTTGCTTGTCTGTCGTAAACTCCCCATGTGTCTTTACATAAATTAGTCAGAGGTACTATGACACAGACTCCGTCTGGAATGTTTGGTATGTGTATTATTTTAGAAGAGGAAAGTCTCATGTTGAGTTTGAATCATGATGGCAACAACCTGCTCTACTGGTTGTAGTTGTATGTGTTTACAGTGGTAGAAATTAAATTCTTGCAGAGTTCATTACTACATTGAGTTGGGCAGGGTGACCCTTTCAGTAATTCTTTTTTCTCATTTCCCACAAACGCCATCATTGACCTCTTGGATTGACTAGCAACTGCACAGAATGTCTTCAAAATAATGAAATACTCTCATGTGCGTTTTAGAAAATGAAGAGTCATGAAGGAATATATAAAAATAGAGTGGATGAAAATATATGTTGTTGTGAGGACACGAAAATTCTTGATGTGCTGTCTTAAGGATTTTCACCTGAAGTAGTCTCTTCTGACTCATACTGGTTTTGTATTGGGTAATCCTGTCTGATCTGGGTCCTCTCTCAGAAGATGATACATTTTTTAAAAGTTTTTTTGGGTCATTTAAAAAACTTTTTCTAAGGAGTTTTCAAGCCGTTAACCTCCTGTAGTAACAAAAATAATTATATTTAAGATATTGTACTATTATTTTGTGTAAAGCACTATATTTGGGTCTTTGAAAACTAGTCTAATTGTCTAATACATTTTACTTGAAAGAATAAAGTAAAATGATTATAAGTGTCAGGTGAACACGATATATAATTTATCTCAAGATAGGTCTATATCTTGACAAAAATTCCCAGCTATATTCTTGAAAATATTTTTTATTTCCTTTTGTTTTAAATTTAAGGGACATTTACTAACAGTATCTGAACAAATGTGTTTTGAGGGAAAACTTATAAAATTGCCATAGGTGGACTCATGTGCACTGCTCAAATAGATTTTTTTTCTGTTTTGTAAATTAAAGTAGGTATAATTCTTTCACAAGATACTTCTTTATAAATAGAGAAATATACAAATAAAAGTTGGCCAGACAAGGGCCTGAAAAAAAAAATTTAGATTATGAGGTAGTGTATTTTGTGTGCAAAACGGTATTAAGCAATGTATTTTCCCTCAACACGCATTGCTCAAATGCTGTTAGTAAATGTTCTTTAAATTTCTTTAAAAAGGCAGGGGGTATAAAAAATTGGCAAGAACAGAGTTGGAAATTTTTGCCATGGTATAGACCTATCCTGAGATTAGATTATATCTCATTTTCACATAATACTTTAGATAATTATTTTACTTTATTCTTTCAAGTAAATGGTATTAGAAAATTAGACTAGTTTTCAAAGACCCAAAGACTGGGGAGTCCGGGAGGTCTTGCTGAAAGTGAGTTACTTGCTCTATTAAAGGATGGACTCATGAAAAATTTCCTGTTTTAGGGGAACTGAGTTCCAGAGCAGCCTATAACTTGGAAAATTGTCATTTTGACAGATGGAGTGAAAAGCCAGCAGTTAGGAGACTTGGGTTATGCATCCTGTTAGGTGGTGTGCTCAGAAAGCCAGCAACCAATATACTCTCACAGCTGTCTGCCCAGGCATCATTACCGTGTCCTACACAAGTGTGCCATGTGTTCTTAGCTTGGTAAAATATAAGATTATTGTTCCAGGCTGCACAGCACATTAGTATTTGAGCCTTGAAGGAAGAGAGAAAAGAGTAGATATATGTAGATTAAAGAGTCTTCATCTTTACCTCCTTTTTTTTTTTTGCATAAATAACTGAATTATTTTAACCACAACCTATCAATACAAATAATTTGAGAATATTGACACACACGATTTCGAAGAATTGCTCTATTATTACATAGTAATGGATGGGCAATTTGACAGGAAGCATATATTCTAAGACTATAGCGTTAGGAAGGGCGTAGATTGAAAAGCACAAAATAATAAAACACACTGATTAAAAAAGAACAAGTTTAGAGTAGACAAATATAAGTTGTGGTATATCATTTATTGCTCCAGTGACCTTAAGAAATTAATTTATTGGAGCTTCAGACTCCTTACTGTTAAATGATTACAATAATGCCCATCTTTAGAATGTACCAAATAACCTACAGCTATTAATAATAGGAAGAAATATGGAGAGGAAAAGTGTAGTATCAATAAAATTAGCAAAGTTGTTTCTTCTACTCACTTACAGAGCCTGACTGGGGAAGAGAAAAGGACAATCATCCTTCAGTTAGAATCAACCCTTTTTGCTTTCCACATAATTCTTAAATCAAATGAGTCACAAAGGGTATGACCTCTGCACTTGTCTGGTTTTCATGAGAAGGGATTTTTCTTAATGTAGCTGCCTTGACTCCCCAGTCCTATTTTCCTCCTTACTAACGTGGGGAAAGTTATCACGCTGGTGTTTAACAAGTTATCACGCTGGTTTTGTTTTGTCTTTACTTTCCTGTTTGTTTTGATTGGGTGAGCTAATCTTTTGAAACTACTAAGCAAGGGAAGATTTGGTTCATTCCTCCTTTCCTCTACTCCCCACAAGGGCGAGAACGTGATCCAGGAGGGAGCATCTGTGCTACAGACTCCAGCTTGCCCTAGAATAGGCTATTCGTGGGTCTAATCAACACATTTAGCTTTCACACAGGAGCCACATTCTCCAGTATCAGCATCATAGGATTAAAGGGGAAACTTCTCTCTGCTGACTGTTAGGTCCTACTTTATTGTGTTTTACACAAACAGGGAATAGGGCTGTTATCACTGGCTGCCTCAAACCACCCACAGGGAGATTTTCACACTTGGAAAATATCTTGGTAATATTATTTCAATGAGCTCCAATTATTTATCCTTCATCCAGCCACACCTAGTCAGCACTTACATGTAGTTAGCCCCCGTAATAGAGGAGAGAGAAGGTTTCCAAGGAGATAGACTATTAGAGGAACTTTCAGTAAAAGAGATTCGCTTCAACACCAGTGTTCACTATTGATGGTGGTGGGTGTCACTGTCCACTGGTAAGGATGATGTGATTCAGTGGAATATGAGCACATATGTAAAAGCAACTTGATAAAGGATGGGTCCTGAGGTTTTCTTTGTATTTTACTTTCCACTTTTAAAAAAACTTGTTTATTTAATTATTTTTTACAGGCCAACTCCACAGGTTGATTGGAA
The DNA here is from genome assembly GCF_043159975.1 of Macaca nemestrina. Classification (NCBI taxonomy): domain Eukaryota; kingdom Metazoa; phylum Chordata; class Mammalia; order Primates; family Cercopithecidae; genus Macaca; species Macaca nemestrina. Next base: position 139,079,709 of record NC_092126.1, read on the forward strand.
CAAAATTGGTGGTGACTTACCAAAGGGGAGAGAAACAAAAGAAAATTATGGCAAGACTTTGAAGATAGAGAATGCCTCCTACCAGGACAAAGGAAATTATCGCTGCACAGCCAGCAATTTCTTGGGAACAGCCACTCATGATTTTCATGTTATAGTAGAAGGTACCTTTCCCATGTTTGTCTATTTTCCTGCTTTTCAAAAAAGTAACTTTATACATGTAGTAGGCCTTGCTTCTAAATCATACATGTTAAAACAGGTCAACAGTTTCAACTTTTAATTGTAGTGTGAGCACTGAATTCTATTACACTTTAATTAAGCATGTTGGTCATTTATGCCCCAAAACAACATAGAAGGGACAAATGACAAGAAAAGATCTCATGTTAGTGGCTAAACACAGACAGTTTACATGATTTATTCAAATAGTCATTAAAGCTAGTCTCCTAAATTATTTTTATTGTAATACACATATACACTTCATATTATTAAATCATAAAAGCAGCCGTAAGGATTATGATGAAAGAAAGTATTAAAATGGGCCTGGAAGAAAGCTTGGATTTTGCTTCCTAATCCTGCAGTTAACTTGCTGTGCCCTTCGCCATTTATTTCACTCTCTGTACCTGAGGCTCTTCACCAAATAAATGAAAGACGCAGGCAAATTGTTGTGTTAGCTCTTTCCTGGATATAACATTTTTGTAATCCATATCTTGGGTTCAGATGATAAATTCAATATGTTTCTTACAGGCAAAAAAGAATAGACTATGCTATAATATAAATTCTCTCAGAAAGTGCAAAAACATTATATTGAAGTCATCTTCTCTCTGTAAATTCAGAGATTTTGATCAATCAAGGTTTTATTGGCATTAGTTACATTTATAGGAATAAGTAGGCAAAAATGATATCACTTAAATGTGGAATGTAGTTATTAGGGCTGTGCCTGTTTGACTGATGTGAAGGTTGTCTAGTCCCCTGAATGTGATTGACACAGACTATTTTCTGTGGATCCAATCACACCGAGGCTTTCTATCTACAATTTAGTTGACTGTATTGATCAAATTAATGGAATGATTACTGCATTTGTACTTATTTACTGCAGTGTAAGCTTAACTATTGCAAGGAATTATTCTTTTTAGACTACAATTTAGTGAACTAGTGCTCTAGGGCACCCATTAATATTCCAATAAAGTTCACCTCTTAAAGCTTTAGTTTACACAAGGAACACCTAAGTAATGGCCTGTTGTTTAAACTAATGGGGGGAAAAAAAGGGACTCAGACACAAATTCCCCTCCCAAGTAGATGTTAAGATAGTTGATTTAGTCATACCCCTGTTTGGAATAACACTGTATTTCCAAGCCTACTCCATAATGTGTATTATTATTTAAGGTATGAAGAACAGAAAACCAAAGTTGAGAATTTTATTTTCTTTGACTTGACAAAAGCAAAACTTAGATAGAAGAAAGTCCAATATTATACATTAATGTCAACATCTGGCAAACAGTGATATATTCCTCTGACATTAAATTATTCACAAAGCAATTCAGAGAAGAGGAGTTTGAAAGATTTATTTTATGTATATTTTTAGTCATCATTTGATGTTTCTATGTAATTTGGCTACATCATGCAACAGGGGTGTTTTTCTGTAATCCCTTCCTCCCCTCCCCAGCACACACACACCCACGAACTAGACATATCTAATTGTTAGATTCTCCTCCAAGTTGCTGACTATTAGAAATCCTTCCAGATGGCTGGAACATAGCTACGGTAGCTGAATATTTTAACAATCTGGCCACAGTTTTCTTGACTATAAAACCAAACCTTTCAAAAGAATTGCAAGGGTTGCACAAAAAAAATCAAAGATGTAAAATTAATTATGCAATTTAAGATGTTGACTATACGATTCCAAAGGAATATAGATTTCTAGAACAAATTGTTCTCACTACTCATAAAACAGCTATTAGCACTATTGAGATGTAAATGATATTTTATGAGGAACTTCTAATCCTCTCTCTTTAGTAGGAAACTATTAAATGTACCTTCAGTTGTATGTTTTTGGAGTTTCTCTTTACCTATGCACGTGAAAAGCAAATTGAGCTTAAGATGTCTTTTTTTTTATTTTATTTTCTAAAGTGTGGAAGCGATAAATAAAAACTGTTAATCATCTGGATGGATGAACTTGTGTTTATTCAATTTTTTCTGCCTTCCTGCACCCTCTCCTTTTCTTTTTTTGTCTCTTTTTTAGAAGCCCAAATTAAATAACAGAGATTTGCCATGTGAGAAAATAGCAATGCTATTATGTATTTTGAAAAATCTACTCCATTCTGAAAACACCCATTGTGCTTAAGTAAAATCATGGATTGGGTTGGATTCTTTCTGTATGTGCAATGTCTTTCCTATTACTAAACATAATCAAATCCTGTGAGCTTGTAATTTAGGTTGCAACATCCTAAATATGAAATCAGACTGTACTTCAAATCCTATAATATGTATGAGCAAAAGCAGCCAGGATGTCTTGACTAGGTACAACTATATATTCTAAATATCTAGGATGTGATTAATTACACATTCAATAAAAAGAGATATATTAGAGTGACATCTAAAACAGTCTATATCCAGAAATCAAAATATAATCACATCACATTTCAATAGATTATTTAAAAATAAGCTCCCACAAATAACTTTTATGTTGTCAACTTTTGAATTATTTAAAGCCTTTGAACTTTAGTAAGTGAAATAGGAAAGCATTTGTATATAATTATAGAACCATAATATAATCCAAAATGTTTTTGCATTTTCAAAGGTTGTCATAAAATCAAATGCAACTCAGCCATTAATATACTTGAGAAATCCTTTTTTTCAAATAACAAATCTATTTCTAAAATGTTGCAGTTAAATCCAATTTTTGTTGAACCTAACAATTTTTTGTTTATTGGAATATAGATTTTAATAAGAACCTGTGAAGAAACAGTTTTACTAAAAATAACCACTGTGCTGTATGTTTTATAGGTACCAAGTTTGTTTTATTTTGCTTTTTTCCTAGTGATGATCATCTCTATTTAGCTTGCTTAATATATAGTCCCAATGTTCAGACATTTGCATCTCTGTTTCCAGCAACACGAGAGATATTTATCATCTTATTTTTGTATTTACAATTATGAGAAAATGCATAAAGTTTCAACATAAGCAATTTTCACCTGCTACCATATATCTTAGGATAATAGCTAAAAGAATGGGTTTTTATGAGGATGGTTTTTTTCCTCAGAATTTTTGGTTTTAAGGCTCAAGAAGCAGCTGTTTCTGAGTAGGACAAGCTTGAAATCTCTCTCAATATTACATGACTCAGGACCAGCTTACTTCTATAGGAGAAACAGATGAAAAGCATCAAAGTAAATGTTCAAGCAATTACAAAGAAAGCTTATACAGAAGGGTGAAGGTATAGTGATGAAGCCTAGTGAATGTTCAGAACTTCTGGAGTCAGTTGATAAATATAGGGGGAGCTTGGACTTGGAGGCATAAATTGAATTAACCTTCTTTCCTGTCTTTGGTACAAATTCATAAGATAACACTGAATTAGAAACAAAATCACATGACTTCAGAGTCTTAATGCTGCTCATCCATAGTTGCTGTGTATATATCTATGGAATGGCAAGGACAGGAACTGGAGCTTCCTTTGCTGGTGGCCCTGGCCAATTCAGGCAACTTCTCCAAAGCTCAGCCCTCTGTAAGGTGAAAGCATTGGATGAGGTGATAATTTGGGACCTCTTTCAGTAATACTAATATTACTAATAGTCCTAATAGTAAATGTCCTAATGATAATAGTAATTATTCATGAAGATTTACAGAAATATCATCATTGCTTGATTTTCTTTATTTTTGCATACATTGAAAGCAATTGTTGTAATTTTCTACTATAAATATGATATACCATAATGTTCATGTTCATGGAATATTTTTCTCTAACTTACAGATATTTAGTTTTGTATTGCTTGTATTAAAATACCAGAAAAAAGTAAGGATATCATCAAAAAATGCAAAATAGACAAAAATAAACCTTCACCTCAGAAAGTGATCTGCAATTTATAATTTGGACTAGTGTATTTTAAACCAAGTGACTAAATATCTACAGGTAGTACAGCTTATGAATACAGATATTTAACTTGGAACTTAACAATGAAGTCAACACCCTGTGGAGTGCACTTATCTTGCTTGAACTTGAACTTGCCAAGGTTAGTTGTATACATTTGTTTCTTATAGTGAACTTACAGGTATTTCCTTTTTACATAATCCTCATTTTCCTCCTTTACTTAGAAAAATTTTACTGATATTTTTTTCATTGTATACATACATATATCTTTGAAGACTTTTCTTTTTGACTAAAAATGGAAATCTAAAATATCTTTGGGTGAAATAACCAAACTACATTTGATGAGATTTGCTACCTGCAGGTTTTGTGCAATTTTCTCTGAAATTAAATTATCCAAACCATCCACACTTTAAACCTCTTATTTACCCCTGATATAGCAATATTCATGAAGTTATAAAACAAGGAAATAATGTTTGAAGTCAAGTAAAATGTGTCATCTATTTCTGACATACTTTGTAGTATTGTAATTCTGGAGCATTAGGGCATAGAAAGATACAGGTAATTTTAAGGTACCTTTTGCTTAATTGCTTTGACTACAGAAAACTAAACACTGCTTTTGGGCTTCTCTCTCTCCCCTCTTACAAAAAAAAAAATCTAGGAAATACTATTTTCCAAATTGATTATATATATAAATGCTATAAGATCACTAATTAAGAAATATTCAAAATAAACATTAAACATTTTAATTAGTTTTATTTTTAAAATTCTTAAAATGTAATTCTTGTGTATCCACCTTTTTAGATGCCATGCTGCAGTTTGAAAATAACCTGTAGTCAGCTCGAAATAAATTCACCATCTGCTTATTCTTCCCTCAGTTTTTTCCTAGTTGGGTAGCTACTTGTATAGCTAAATAAAGTGGTTGTATATAACTATTTTTAGTATGTCGATTTATTATACATGTTGAGTCCAAATTAAACACAAACACACACGTGCACGCGCACACACACACCCTACAACGCAAAAGTAGCTCCCACCTTGCTTTGCAGAACAAGTTTACCAAAAAGAGCTACTATGAAACCTTTTGTGGTGTCTGCCCTCTGCTGGTTTAAAGTAGAAATACAGGCCTTAACATTTTTGGACTTTTTGACATAGATAACATCTCTCATGAGCTCTTCACTTTATATCCAGAGCCTCCTCGCTGGACAAAGAAGCCTCAGAGTGCTGTGTATAGCACTGGGAGCAATGGCATCTTGTTATGTGAGGCTGAAGGAGAACCTCAACCCACAATCAAGTGGAGAGTCAATGGCTCCCCAATTGACAGTAAGTTTAAAAACCAATTGCAATGCAATGCTGAAGGCCCTGGTTTGATGGGATTAATGATGGTCAGACATGTGTGTAAAATGAAGTTGGTAAATGGATTAGCAGGACAGATATAACGAGCAAATCAGAAATTGCTTCTTTCTAAGCAATTTGGTTGTTGAGACTTGATATTCATGGAATAGCCATAAATAATATTTATACTTTTTGGGCCCTTTTATAAATTATATGTAAGAATAAAGATTTTTAATTTTTAAAAAGAAAATTGAATGAGAAAGAGGATGCATCCAAGGAAAAAAGCCAATTATTGTTCCTCTCCCTGAGAAGAAACAGAGCGGGAGCCTAGCGGCTGAGGGCACAGTTTAAAAGTCAGGACCTCCCTTAGGCTCAGACAGCAGCAACACCTGTCCTGGGCTCTGCCCTTTTAAGGGACTTGCTCTGGTCACCCTCTGGTCCTGCTTGTCTCCATGATTTGAAAGCATCCTCAGGGAAACTGTGGCATCCCAAGCCTGAACCTGGTCCCATTACTGCCTGTTCACTACCAACCTCAAGCACAAAGACCTGAAAATTCCCATGCCCGGTCCACCTTGAGCCCACTCCAAATGGGCTGGGCAGGGAAAGACAGGAATGGCCCAGCACTGAGGGCCAACTCTTCCCATTTCACCATGCTCAGCATAGAGCTCCAAGGAGTCCCCAAATCTTCCACTGGAACCTAGAGCTCAGATGATTTTGGATGTCCTTGATCAGGAAGGAGGACAGAACATATTTTTATGTGTCAATTGCTTAATTAAGAGCAGGTACAATAGTGGCTTCCATTTATCCTTTTGCTCTGGGGCCTGCGCTGGTCAAGGGTAAGCCAGTTGGTAGATAACAGACCTGAGGTCCCATCTAGGATGTGCACCTTGCCCGCTGTTTCATCTTGAGGTGTTTTCTGAATCGCCCCAAGCTTATGTTTTTTAAACTGCAGAATGGAGATGGTGGCAGTTGGTTGTGATTGAATGAAAAAAAAAATGTAGCCAGCTGCCTAGGGCAGTGATTCATCTGTAGAGCACTGTGATGGTTTATAAACTCTGGAGCCAGACTGCCGGTGTTTGCATTTCGGCTCTACCACTTACTAGCTGCATGACGGGGAGTATCACTGACCGTCTTCAAACCCGTTTCTTCACCAGTAAATTGGGATAAAAATAACACTGACTCACGGGGTTATTTTGTGGATTAAAGGAAACATCATGCAGAGAATGCTTAGCACGGGGACTGCCACAAAAACAGCACCCCATAAGGTATGGTTGGTTGGTATTGCTTTCCCATAACAGACACTTAGGATACCTTAGTCCTCATTATTATTATCTTCAGATTTGGATTTCTCTCTTCATCTCTTTAGGGAACAGAATAAGAAATGAAAAGTAACAATGAGGTTTTGGGTAGACAAAGGGAAATGAAAGCAACTTTTGTTCATAATGAATGTTCAGGTTACAAAAGTAAGGAACGCAGATTCTCCGGAATACAAAATCATAAAATGTTATATTTGGATGGTATTTCGCTGTTTACAAAAGACATTCACAAATTACTTAGAATCCTTAAAAGAACTTTGTAAAGGAGGTGCTATTATTCATATTTAACTGATTCATTCATTCAGTAATATCTATGGGGTACCTCCTATGTTCCCTGCACTGGACTTCATGCTTGAGATACAACAGTGAATAAAATGGATGGAATCCTTGCTCTGCTGCCATTAGACAAACAATACATGAGTGTGTACTGTGGTGTGGTAAAGCCTGAAAGAGGTTCAGGACCCAGAGTTGCGATCTTATTTTAAGATAATAATAGTAAGACCCCTGTGGTAATTTACTTTGAGTAGAGATCGGAAGGAGGTGAGGAAGTCAGCCATGTAAATAGCAGGGAAAGTGCTTTCTCAGTGGAGAGGTGTATTGAGGAAGAGAAAAGAGGTGAGTGTGGCTGAAGCTGAGGGAGTGCAAGGGGCAGCCCTAGGCCACCAGATCCACCAGCAGGGGAAGGGGCCAGAGCTTAGGTAAAGATGAACATCGAAGTAGGGCCTTGGGATTTTGAGAATACACTAGGCAGCTCTTGGAGGATTTTGAGCAGAAGAGTGACACAATCTAATTTACATTTTTACAAGGTATTTTCCTGGCCTCTGAATGGAGAATGGACTGTGTGATTGATTCTAGGTAGGAGGCCATCTGAAAGGCTCTGGGCTCAGGGCTAGATTGGTGGCAGTCGTGGTTAGCTTCTGGATTTATTTCAAAATCGAGTCAATAGGTTTGTTAATGGATGAGGAGGTCAAGGCTGAAAATAAACTTATGCAAGACCGCACAGCTGAATAATGGTAGACTTCAAACTAAAGACAAGTCGCTGGAATCCAAGCTCTGTGTTCTGTTCACAGCTTTTGGTCATGGCTCTCCCTGTTGCCCTGCAAACAGGTCATAAACTTTTATAGGTTGGGATATTTGATGACAGTGGGTTGGCTAAAGGATTTGAAATCTCTTTGAGTTTATTTTAGTTTTAGGGATTATATATCCTTTCCCCATGTTATCTCAAAATTAAATTAAAATGATTACTATTATTGATTATCGGCCTAACCCTTTTCACATGCTTTGCATATGATATTTCTGAACCTCGTAGCAGCTTGAAAAATAGATTCTATTATTCTCCATTGGCAATTGAGGCTTAGAGAGGTTACCTTACTTACTGGAGAATGCAACCCAGGTACATTTAAAACCAGGAACCGAACCCAGGAAGGATTAACTCCAGAGCTGAAGTTTCATCCACTTTGTTGATAATTTCTCACTGGGTTGACCAAAGACAAAACTGAGAAAGAATTTCTGAAGTATGTCAGGACTGGTGTGTTTTATAAAGATTTGGCTTTCTTGAATCCTGGGAGCTTCTGTTAGCGTTTGTCAATACACAACAATTTCTATACCCATGCCAGCAGGCAGATTTAAGCAATGTTTACTTACTTAAATAAAGTATCATTTAAATAGTGTAATTTCTTTTCTTTGTAATGAATTGTTAATTCAGAGTCATACATGGATCAGATGGGACAAGGAGAACTATATGGGAGGATGGGGGTAACTCTGAAAGACTTAGGACTCTGAGTGGAGTGTGGTAGTGAAGAGTGGGATTACAGACTCAGTGCTTTGCAGCATTCTTAGAGAGTTTAGCCTTAAAAAACTTGGAAGAGCTACTCATCTTGCTAATTTGCAAGAAATAAGTGATAAATTGTTCAATAGGATTGTATTAGTTTTCTAACATTGCTATAACAAATTAAATTACTATAAATTTAGGAGTTTAAAAGAGTACATATATACTATTTTACCTTTCCGTAAAAGTTCAACACGAGTCTTGGCTAAAATCAAAGTGTCAGCAGGCCATGTCCTGGAAGTGCTTGGAGAGCACTCCTTTCTCTGCTTTTTCCAGCTTTCCCAGGCTGCCCACATTTGCTGGCTCCCTTCTGCCATCTTGAAAGCCAGCTACACTGCATCACTCTGACCATCCTTCCATGGTCACATTTCACTCTGGCCACAGCCAAGAAAGGCCTTCTGATTTTCAGGAGCTTTGTGATTATATTGAGCCCACTTGGGTCATCCAGGGGTAGGAAATAATTTTCCTACCTCAATGTCCTTAATCGTAATCATATCTGCAAGTCCCATTTTTCCATCTAAGGTAACATAGTCATACATTCTGGGACTTAGAATGTGTACATCTTTCAGGGGCTATTGTTTTGCCTGTTTACAGAGACCTTTCAGGAATAAAGGTTGCCCAACCTAACACTTTAAGTCATTCCAACAAGTATTTACTGACTGAATTTTCTGTGGTAGCTGCTCTTTGGGCACTGGGGACATGCTGCACAACCTCACAGTGAGGTCCTGCCCTCAGGAAGCTCACAGTCAAGTGAAAAAAATATTCATTTAGGACTCCCAGGCAGAAAAAGATGTATAAGTCTTTTATTTTAATATGTAATATTCATGTTTTCTAGAACCTAAAACTTAGTATAGTCATTATCTTGTATAATGGGGACACAATGAGAAAAATGGAATTCGATTGATTATTAATGTTGTAATGTCCTTTAAACTAAAAATTTTTGCATTTGTGCCCATCCCTTGACATTTCCAGCTAATGTTTTCCTTCCCACTGGATTTTTTTTTTTTTTTTTTATGGCGTCATAGCGAGGATAGGGCTTTTAGAGTCAGAAAAATGGCCAAATGCTGTGGGATATGTCATTCAACTTCTCTGCAGTCCAGTTCCCTCACCTTTAAAATGGCCATATAAATGCTGATCCATCGAGTTCTGAGCAGTGTCAATGAGATCATGCATGTGCCACATCCAATAGAGTTTTTGGTCCTTAATAAATGCATCAGAAATGTTAGGGTTTGTTTATTTTTTCTTCTTATTTTATTTTATTTTATTTTATTTTTTTTGAGACAGAGTCTCACTCTTGTTGCCCGGCTGGAGTGCAGTGGCGCCATGATCTCGGCTCACTGTAACCTCCACCTCCTGGGTTCAAGTGATTCTCCTGCCTCAGCCTCCAGAGTAGCTAGGATTACAGGAGCGCACCACCACACCTGGTTGATTTTTGTGTTTTTAGCAGAGACAGGGTTTTGCCATGTTGGCCAGGCTGGTCTTGAACTCCTGACCTTAAGTGGTCCACCCGCCTCAGACTCCCAAATTGCTGGATTACAGGTATGAGCCACCGTGCCCAGTCTCACATTAGGTATTCTCATTTCCAAGAGATATTTCCAGAATTATGCTTGGATCAGGAGTGTGGAAGGTTTTATTGCCCGAAAGTAGAAAACCTGGCCCTTTTTCTCAAGAAGAGTTTAGTCTTACTGGGAAAATGAAATATACAAGGAATGTACATGAAGTGGTTAAATAGTGAAGCAAGACAAAAGAAATGAGTGGTGCAGATCAGAAAACCGTAGAGAGGCAGAGAACTGAAATGGGAACAAAAGTGTCAAGGGGGAAAATAGCAGCCAATACTGGTAACTTGGGAGATCAAGATGTGTTGACCCTGTGTCTTGTACCAGGCAGCAACAGTATCTAAATTCAGAAGAGTAACAGAGTGTCACTTCATCATAGGTCTTGAATGCCTAATGGATAATCCAGAATAGTACTATGCATATGGGTATGGAAAGTCTGGGAGCTCTAGATGAGCAGATGTTCTGTTACTAAATATTAACTTGAAAAAGGATTGAAAACTCAAATGGATCTGGAAAGAAAAGTTCATAGTCGATGTTCAGAAAGCCTAAAGAATTGACTTCAATGAACTATTAGTCACCCTAAACTGGTTTTAAAATATAAATACTGTGTGACACATTTAATAAATGGTGTATAAATATTTTATGTCCTGTTCTTTATCAAACTGACATTCTTTAATCTCTTTCAGATCATCCATTTGCTGGTGATGTTGTCTTCCCCAGGGAAATCAGTTTTACCAACCTTCAACCGAATCATACTGCTGTGTACCAGTGTGAAGCCTCCAATGTCCACGGAACTATCCTTGCCAGTGCCAATGTTGATGTTGTGGGTGAGTGTGCCTGGGAGCTGACTTAACTTGCTATTTTCTTAAGGAAAATGGTCGAGGTCATGTTCAGAAGTACCAGTTAACTCTTGACACATAATATATGGGGGAAAAAAATCAAAGCACTTTTCACCATACATTTGAGTTTTAGACTTCACACTGAAATTATACTTTCAAAAATGTATTGAATTGGGATACTTTTATAATTCAAGACAGACACCCACCATAATATTCCGCTGTTCTCTATTAGTGTTAATATGGCTAGGACGTAGAAAAATTTAGTTTGCACATCTTTCTTCCACCAAAATTTAAAACTGTACTTATGTTATTTTCAAATAGATGTCCGTCCGTTGATACAAACCAAAGATGGAGAAAATTATGCTACGGTGGTTGGGTACAGTGCTTTCTTACATTGCGAGTTCTTTGCTTCACCTGAGGCAGTCGTGTCCTGGTAAGCCGGCAGCGCACAGTTTTCTTAAGAGAATGTAAATTGTAGATTTGACCTTGTTTCTTCATCCATCATTTGACAGGCTGCATTGGGTCTATATTGTTACATGTACCCAGTGCCTCTGAGACATAAGGTAACAAACTTACCTTTCAGGAAATTACCTCTTCTGAAAACATTGGCTAGATTTCTAGGATTTTCTCACATAGAGACATACAGAGAGCCACTTGTGTTCATAAAGAAAAGCAGAGAATTGAAGAGATTCTAGAGACAATTTTAAAGGTAGAATTGGTTTTTCATTATGGGGTACCACAAGGTCATATTTTACCCTATTGTTGTTGTTTTGGGATTATCTAAATAATTATCTTAGCTCGCATTTAATTCCAAATGCATGTGCTTCAGACTTTTCCAGCATTCATTTCGATTTTAATTTCAATGGATTAATTGGTATCACAAGTCCAAAGACATTATCAGTATGGATCTACTTTATTAGTTACTTTACTGAAAAAGTGTGGTTAAATAGTTCTTGAATAATTTTGTCATTGGTCTGTAGGGCAGGGTGAGATGAGTGACACCAGGTCATACATTTATAGGGTCAGATATTACCTTTATTTTAAATCATGGTATATATTTTGTTTGTCATGGGTTTTCTGAATTATTCTGATTTTTCAAAACACTCCATTGAAATATTATTCACCTTGCTTACTGAGATGTTTGGCGCCCTGTTAAATTTTGCATCTGAGGCAAGCCTCTTGCTTACCTCAGCCTAGTCCTTGTCTGGTAGGATCCTGCATGGACTGCATCCACAGTTTATCCTTTGTTTGTTTGTTTGTTTGTTTGTTTGTTTTAAAATCAAGCAGTCACGTATTGTGAAATGTACAGGATAAATCAAGCTGTGGCAGCAAATGCTTGGAAATGGATGAATGTGGGAGGAAATGGCTCTGGGGTTGATAGGGTAAATGTAATCCATGTCCACAGTCTATTTGGCTAGAGACTCCCTGGCTTATAATATTTCTGAATGACCAATGTTCTCCCAGGACAGCAGGAGGTTTGGCAGATTCATTATCTCTTTCAATTACTAGCTTTCCCATTTGGTACCCTGGAGTGATCATTAACTAAAGAGTTCACCATCAATAAGCCAGAAAATATTTATTAAGCTCTGAGGATACATGCAAACGGGTGCTGGTAGCTATGACAAATACAGCAGAAGCACAGAGCATGGACTTAGGTTTTCTCTAGCCGCAGTCTATTTGGGTAGATAAGATATACATTCATGGTCCATTTTGAGAAAAATATGAAACCCAGTGGAACATTTCATAAGGTTTGCTAAGCTGCTGAAAGGTGATTAGGCTGAATGACGTCACTGACTAGTATTAAAAAGATTATGCAATTTTGCCTCACCTCAAATGGATGTATGCTTTCTCTGTCCATAGGCAGAAGGTGGAAGAAGCGAAACCCCTGGAGGGCAGGCGGTATCATGTCTATGACAATGGCACATTGCAGATCAACAGAACCACTGAAGAAGACGCTGGGTCATACTCATGTTGGGTAGAAAATGCTATAGGAAAAACTGCAGTCACAGCCAATTTGGATATTAGAAGTATTTTTATTTCACTGTTACTTTGCATGAATTGTCACGTGGGTTCAGTCTGTCTTCATTTGCCCAAATGGAATAATACAGTTTATGTTGGAGTGCCTGATAAATTTCTTTGAAACGTTTTTCAAAATTCCTAGATTGGGTTTCATCTAAAAGATTATTGCAAGAATTACAGGGTATGCCAATGATATGTGTGCAGCTTCATCCTATTTTAAGAGGGAGCCAGGTGTCCTTAGTGACAGATGGCTGTCAATATTTAAAAATGACCTATTAACCACACTACACCACATTTCTGTAACTATATTTTATTTCAAAAGCCAACTCAAGGTAATGTTACCAGTAATCAAGTTTTTGAGCTAAAGATTTCACAAACTCATAACTTTATAATGATTGAGGCATGACAGAATGAGGAGGATTTTTGATCCTCTTTTTGGGTCCTAAACAGCTTTGTATTATTCCTTCTCACTTCAGCGCACAGTCCTGGGAGCTGTTGATAGTTTCTTGGGTTTCACCGATATTTTGATTTTAATATTGCTCAGAGAATCCTCAAGAAAACCCAAAGAACAGAAAGGTCCTTCAGTAATAGTAGGAAGCACTTCTGTTTCTTGTGTCATGTCAATATCCCAGCCCGCTTCTCCCTTCCACCTAGAAAAGGGAGAGCATAGTTGTTTCATCATCTGTTTTCACTGATGCCTTTTTACTCCATACATATTCTGCTGTTGTATCCACTGATGTCTTGACATTTCTTTTTTTCTCTTTTCCCATATACATCCTTCCTTCCTTCTTTTTTCATCCCTTTTTTTTCCTTCTCTTTGGTCTTACATCCTTTTCTTATTTTGTAGTATTTGTCTCTCTGTGCCCTAAGTAAATCAATGTGCCACCCCGACAGACTATATTTTTAAAGCACACAAATACTCTCTCATAATATCTACTTATATCTTATGTCTTCTACATTTTCAAATGTTATGTATACTTTTCAGGATGCCCTCATGAAGTCACTGAAGATGCTGATGATTGTGTTTATACTTCAAAAAGTAAACCTATATTAAGGTTAAGCAACACAGCTAGCTGTAAGGAGCATGAAGCCTCAAATCTAAATAGAACTTTGCATTCCTATTGCCCAACACAGCGCTTCACCCAAAATGGACCTCAAAACTGCTAGTGGCCAGAGAGATGGACAGGTTTACAAATTTTCAATATGCTGTAGTGTCTATTTTATATGCAAAGACTATATACAAATCATATCAATGAAGGATTAAGGACACATTTTTTTACATATACAAAAGTCATGTTGGGAATGGAGTTAAGTGAGAGTCTATATAGTATAGTGATTGAAAGCATGAGCATTGGCCGGGCCCGGTGGCTCACGCCTATAATCCCAGCACTTTGGGAGGCCGAGATGGGTGGATCACGATGTCAAGAGATCGAGACCATACTGGCGAACATGGTGAAATCCCGTCTCTACTAAAAATACAAAAACAAAATTAGCCGGGCGTGGCAGCGGGCTCCTGTAGTGCCAGCTACTCAGGAGGCTGAGGCAGGAGAATGGAGTGAAACCAGGAGGCGGAGCTTGCAGTGAGCTGAGATCACCACTAAACTCCAGCCTGGGCGACAGAGCCAGACTCCGTCTCAAAAAAAAAAAAAAAAAAAAAGAAAGCATGAGCTTTAATCTCAGGCAGATTTGGGTTTAAATCCTGATTTAGCACCTTACCAGTTAGGAAACCTTGGTCTTATGGTTTAATTTCATTTTAACCTTAAATTACGTTCTGTGTAAGGTGGGAGTATTAATATTCATAAAGTTGTTATAATTATAAAATGCCACAATGAATATACATTACATAGCAGAGTCCTGATAGAGAAGTGCTTATTAAACTATATTATTATTAAATGAATTTCTGGCTTTATATTTAGAATTAGAAGTAGGATGTCAAATAATTCAGTTAAAATTAATTCAATTTAATAGTCTCTTCAAGTTTTTGTGCCTGGGATAACAATTAATTTTATTAACACTTTCCGTTTTTAACCAGTTCCTTGAGGAAAATGTACATAGCAAATATCAGAGTATAATTATGAAATTGGAGGTCAACCTGTACAGTTGGTCTGTGAGAGGTCCCCCAAAATGCCTAATGCCACATTAAGAGTATACTTACTTTTAACATAGCCTTAAAGAGTAAGGATTGCATGTTTTGAAACAATCATAATGAAGCAAACATTTTTTAAGGCAACCATATACTAATCTTTGAGTTTCATAATGTTGATAACCACAACTTTATTTTTGTTTCAAATTATCACTCACTGTAATTCATTCAACAGTAGATTTAGCAATATGTATTGAATGCCTATGATATATAGGCTCCCTTCTAGGCTCTGAGGATACCACAGTGTTACAAAACAGGCACAGGCCCTACCCTTCCAAGGCTTATTTTCTAGTTCCCCACCTTCATGTTGATATTTCATCCATGCATGGGCTTGAACATTTACCCTCAGGTTTCTGAATTAATAATAAACATGCTAACAGAGAATCAACTATCCCTTTTCCTTTACAGTGCTTTGATTACATATCCAGAAGCACTTGAAGGAGAAATTATGTTGTTTTCAAATTCTAGAGACATTTGTTTGCTCATACTTTGCTTACTCCCTTGCCCAAGAAATAATGAGGGAAATTCCTAAACTATTAATTGATATTTCCACTTAAATTTTGTCAGATGTCCAAGCCTGGATGGAAAGAAAATAATAATGACATACAATGTTAGGAAATTACAGTGGGAGAAACCCTGCATGAGGATTGGACTGTTATGGTGACAGTTTGGGTTACTTAAATTGCAGGCACTTAATAACAAAGTAAGCTATGCTTAGTGCTAACTAATATCTTTGTTTGGTAAAAACAGATGCTACACAACTTAGAGTTTCTCCTAAGAATCCTCGTATCCCCAAATTGCATATGCTTGAATTGCATTGTGAGAGCAAATGTGACTTACATTTGAAACACAGTTTGAAGTTGTCCTGGAGTAAAGATGGAGAAGCCTTCGAAATTAATGGCACAGAAGATGGCAGGTAGGTAAACTACTATGATGTGTCATAATATTTGCTTGGGTTGAACACCTTGCATTTGAAAGAAAAATTCCAGGCCGGGCGCAGTGACTCATGCTTGTAATCCCAGCCCTTTGGGAGACTGAGGTGGATGGATCACTTGAGGCCAGGAGTTCGAGACTAGCCTAACCAACATGGTGAAACCTCGTCTCTATTAAAAATACAAAAATTAGCCAGGCAT
Source organism: Macaca nemestrina (assembly GCF_043159975.1). Classification (NCBI taxonomy): domain Eukaryota; kingdom Metazoa; phylum Chordata; class Mammalia; order Primates; family Cercopithecidae; genus Macaca; species Macaca nemestrina. Next base: position 139,095,953 of record NC_092126.1, read on the forward strand.
GGTGGTGTGCACGTGCAGTCCCAGCTACTCAAGAGGCTGGGGCACAAGTATCACTTGAACCCAGGAGGTGGGGGTTGCGGTGAGCTGAGATCATACCACTGCACTCCAGCCTGGACGACAGAGTGAGACTCTGTCTCAAAACAAACAAACAAAAAAAATAAAAAATAAAAAGTTCTAAAAGTATTCATACTGAAATAAAAACAAAAACTGAATAATATTTCTGTCTTCAAGTCACTTCACTCTCCTATCATATATTTATCATCCTATTTTTGCTACTGACTTTTCATGTAACATGTACCATTCTATTAGTGTGTGAAATAGAAACCACTCTAAGTAACTGAGGAAGAATTGCAAGGGCTTGGATGCTTGCAAAAAAAAGACTGAGAACTGCATGGGCTTGGATGCTTGCAAAAAAGGAGACTGGAGGAGCTAGGCCTAGAAGAAGCTGCACACTAGTCTTCTACGTTCTTGATCACAAAGCACTGCAGCTGCAATCCAGGTGTCTGGAAACTGCTGCCATCTTCATGACTACCTCACCCCATTGGTACTACTCGTGAGTCCTGCCCCTGCCAACTCTCATGTCTGCCAGAACCACTATCTGCTTCCACTGGCCCAGAGAAGATGGAGTCCATTTTCCTTCTACTTTTCAATCTCGCATGAGTTTATTTAACTAACTAGCAAAACCTAAAGTATATCTGGGATTCTTCCTGCCGGAAAGTACTGAGAAGCATACGTTTGAGTCTTCCAAACTCTGTATAGAGAATATAGACAAAATATAAAAGGGAACATATAGAGGAAAGTGTGAATGGATGCTTAATAGCACTAGACACTATTAAGTACATCAAAGAAATAAAAAGTCAGCATTTGCTGAATGTCTACTCTCTTTTGAAAATATGTCAAAGTCAGCTTTGCATGCTTTTGCATTGTTACTAAATAAGGATTAAAACTTAACCATGTTGGAGCCAAATCTCACCTCTCATTAGTTTTGTAATTTATTGCTCTGTAAAAGTAAAAATCTGAAAATGTTTAGATAGGACATGTGCTGCTTGCATGAGACAGCAACAGTGCCATGGGTAAGATCATAAACTCTGAAGCTCAATGGCTCAGATTCAAATCTCAGTTCAGTCACTTATTAGATCTTTGAACTTAGACAAGCTGCTTAACATCTGTGTGCCTTGGTTTTAAATCCCATAACATAGTTTGAATTAAAAGTATTAAAAAGGTACTTTCATTATAGGGTTAACAATACCAAGAACTTAGAAAACATTAACATACAGAGCACTTAGAAAATACCAAGTGCACAGTCCATTTTTGCTCTTGTGATTTGTACTACTAATTTCTTCATTTTTTTTCTTATGACAAATTTCTTTTTTTTTTAATTTTTGTTTTTCTTTATATCTTCTTAAAAAAATGGGATACAAGGAACAGAACGTGCAGGTTTGCTACATAGGTATACATGTGCCATGGTGGTTTGCTGCACCTATTGACCTAAGTTCTCTACCCTTGCCCTCCACCCCCCAAAAGTCCCTGATATGTGTGATTCCCCTCTCTGTGTCCACGTGTTCTCATTGTTCATCTCCCACTTGTTTGCTGAGAATGATGGCTTCCAGCTTCATCCATGTCCCTGCAAAGGACAGGATCTCATTCCTTTTTGTGGCTGCATAGTATTCCATGGTGTATATGTACCATATTTTCTTTATCCAGCCTATCACTGATGGACCTTTGTGTCAGTTTCATGTCTTTACTATTGTAAACAGTGCAGCAATAAACATATATGTGCATGTGTCTTTATAGTAGAAAGATATATATTCCCTTGGGTATAGAGCCAGTAATGTGATTGCTGGGTCAAATGGTATTTCTAGTTCTAGATCCTTGAGGAATTACCACACTGTCTTCCACAATGGTTGAACTAATTTACATTCTCACCAACAGTGTAAAAGTGTTCCTTTTTCTCCACAGTCTCACCAGCATCTGTTTTTTCTTGACTTTTTAATAATCCCCATTCTGACTGGCATGAGATGGTATCTCATTGTGGTTTTGACTTGCATCTCTCTGGTGATCGGTCATGTTGAGCTTTTTTTTCATATGTTTGTTGGCCATGTAAATGTCTTCTTTTGAGAAATGTCTGTTCATATTCTTTGCCCATTCTTTGATGGGGTTGTTTGTTTGTTTCTTGTAAATATGTTTAAGTTCCTTTTAAATTATGAATATTAGACCTTTGTCAGATGGGTAGATTGTAAAAATGTTCTTCCATTCTGTAAGCTGCCTATTTGCTCCGATGATAGTTTCTTTTGCTGTGCAGAAATGCTTTAGTTTGATTAGATCACATTTGTAAATTTTGGTTTCTGTTGCAATTGCTTTTGGCATTTTTGTCGTGAAGTCTTTGCCCATGCCTGTGTACTGAATGGTACTGTCTAGGTTTTCTTCTAGGGTCTTTATGGCTTTGGGTTTTACATTTAAGTCTTAATTCATCTTGAGTTAATTTTTGTATAATGTGTAAGGAAGGGGTTCAGTTTCAGTTGTTTCAGTTGTTTGCATATGGCTAGCCAGTTTTCCCAGCACCATTTGTTGAATGGTGATCCTTTCCCCAGTGCTTGAATTTGTCAGTTTTGTCAAAGATCAGATGATTGTAGATGTGTGGTGTTATTTTTCAGGTCTCTGTTATGCTCCATTTGTCTATATGTCTGTCTTCATACCAGTAGCATGCTGTTTTGGTTACTGTAGCCTTATAGTATAGTTTGAAGTCAGGTAGTTTGATGCCTCCAGATTTGTTCTTTTTGCTTAGGATTGTTTTGGCTATATGGGATCTTCTTTGATTCCTCATGAAATTTAAAGTAGTTTTTTTCTAGTTCAGTGTAGAATGTCAATGGTAGTTTGATGGGAATGGCATTGAATCTATAAATTACTTTGGGCAGTGTGGCTATTTTCATGATATTAATTCTTTGTATCCATGAGGATGGAATTTTCTTTTCATTTGTGTATGTCCTTTCTTACTTCCTTGAGCAGTGGTTTGTAGTTCTCCTTGAAGAGGTCCTTTGCATCCCTTGTTAACTGTATTCCTAGGTATTTTATTCTCTTTGTAGCAATTGTGAATGGGAGTGCATTTATGATTTGGCTCTCTGCTGGTCTATTGCTGGGGTAAAGGAATGCTTGTGATTTTTGCTCATTGATTTTGTATCCTGAGACATTGCTGAAGTTGCCTATCAGTTCAAGGAGTTTTGGGGCAGAAACAATGGAGTTTTCTAGATATAAAATCATGTCATCTGCAAATAGAAACAATTTGACTTCCTCTCTTCCTATTTGAATACACTTTATTTTTTTTATTCTGCCTGATTGCCCTGGCCAGAACTTCCAATACTATGTTGAATAGGAGTGGTGAGAGAGGGCATCCTTGTCTTGTACTGGTTTGCAAAGGGAATGCTTCCAGCTTTTGTCCATTCAATATGATATTGGCTGTGGGTTTATCATAAGTAGCTCTTACTATTTTGAGATGTGTTCCATCAATACCTAGTTAATTGAGAATTTTTAACATGAAGGGATGTTGAATTTTATCAAAGGCCTTTTCTGCATCTATTGAGATAATCATGTAGATTTTTGTCTTTGGTTCTGTTTATGTGATGAATTACATTTATTGATTTGAATATGTTGAATCAGCCTTGAATCCCAGAGATGAACCTGACTTGTTCATGGTGGATAAGTTTTTTGATGTGCTGCTGGATTCGGTCTGCCAGTATTTTATTGAGGATTTTCACATCAATGTTCATCAGGGATATTGGCCTGAAGTTTTCTTTTTTTGTTGTGTCTCTTCCTGGTTTTGGTATCAGGATGATGCTAGCTTCACAAAATGAGTTAGGGAGGAGTCCCTCCTTTTCAATTGTGTGGAATAGTTTCAGAAGGAATGGTACCAGCTCCTTTTTGTACTTCTTGTAGAATTCGGCTGTGAATCCATCTGGTCCTGGGCTTTATTGGCTGGTAGACTATTAATTACTGCCTCAATTTCAGAATTTGTTATTGGTCTATTCAGGGCTTCAACTTCTTCCTGATTTAGTACTGGGAGGGTGTATGTGTCCAAGAATATATCCATTTCTTCTAGATTTTCTAATTTATTTGCATGGAGGTGTTTACAGTATTCTTTGATGGTAGTTTGCATTTCTGTGGGGTCAGTGGTGATGTCCCATTTATCATTTTGTTATTGTGTCTACTTGATTCTTCTCTCTTTCTTCTTTATCAGTCTAGCTAGTCGACTATTTTGTTAACTTAAAAAAAAAAGTTCCTGGATTCATTGATTTTTTGGAGGATTTTTTGTATCTCTATCTCCTTCAATATTTCTTATCTTCTGCTAGCTCTTGGATTAGTTTGCTTTTGCCTCTCTCGCTCTTTTAATTGTGATGTTAACATGTGGATCTTTCTAGCTTTGTGATGTGGGCATTTAGGGAAATTTATAGCACTAAATGCTTTAGCTGTGTCCCACATACTCTGGTACTTTGTGTCTTTGTTCTCATTGGTTTCAAAAAACTTCTTAATTTCTGCCTTAATTTCATTATTTACCTAGGAGTCATTCAGGAGCAAGTTTATCAATTTCCATGTAGTTGTGTTGTTTTGCATGAGTTTCTTAATCCTGAGTTCTAATTTGGTTGCATTGTGGTCCGAGAGACTGTTTGTTATGGTTTATGGTTTTTTGTATTTGCTGAGGAGTGTTTTGTTTCCAATTATGTGGTCAGTTTTAGAATAAGGGTGATATGGTGCTGAGAAGAAAGTATATTCTGTTGGTTTGGGGTGGAGAGTTCTGTAGATGTCTATTGGGTCTGCTTGGTTCAGAGCTGGGTTCAAGTTCTGAATATCTTTGTTAATTTTCTGTCTCATTGATCTGTCTAATATTGACAGTGGGTTGTTGAAGTCTCCCACTATTATTGTGTGGGAGTCTAAGTCTCTTTGTATGTCTCTAAGAGCTTGTTTTATGAAACTGGTTGATCCTGTTTTGGGTGTATATATGTTTAGAATAGTTAACTCTTCTTGTTGAATTGTTCCCTTTACCACTATGTAATGCCCTTCTTTGTCTTCTTTGATCTTTGCTGGTTTTAAGTTTGTTTTGTTAGAGACTAGGATTGCAAACCCTGCTTTGTTTTGCTTTCCATTTGCTTGGTAAATTTTCCTCCATCCCTTTATTTGGAGCCTATGTGTGTCTTTGGACGTGAGATGCGTCTCCTGAATACAGCACACAGATGAGTCTTGACGCCTTATCTGATTTGTCAGTCTGTGTCTTTTAATTGGGTTGTTTAGTGCATTTACATTTAAGGTTAGTATTGTTATGTGTGAATTTGATCCTGTCATCATGATGCTGTTCGGTCATTTTGCTCATTAGTTGGTGAAGTTTCTTCATCATGTCATTGGTCTTTATATTTCGGTGTGTTTTTGCATGACTGGTTCTGGTTTTTCCTTTCTATATTTAGTGCTTTTTTTCCAGGAGATCTTGCAAGGCAGGCCTGACAGTAATGAAATCTCTCAGCATTTGCTTGTCTGGAAAGGATTTTATTTCTGCTTCACTTGTGAAGCTTAGTTTGGCAGGATATGAAATTCTGGGCTGAATATTCTTTTCTTTAAGAATATTGAATATTGGTCCCCACTCTCTTCTAGCTTGTAGAGTTTCTGCTGAGAGGTCCACTGTTAGTCTGATGGGCTTCCCTTTGTAGGTGACCTGGCCTTTCTCTCTGTCTGCCCTGAACATTTTTTCCTTCATTTCAACCTTAGAGAATCTGATGATTATGTGTCTTGGGGTTGATCTTCTCATGGAGTATCTTAGTGGTGTACTCTGTATTTCCTCAATTTCCATGTTGGCCTGTCTTGCTAGGTTTGGGAAGTTCTCCTGGATAATATCTGGAAGTGTGTTTTTCAGCTTGTTTCCATTCTACCCATCTCCTTCAGGTATGCCAATCAATTGTAGGTTCAGTCTTTTTATGAAGTCCCATATTTCTTGAAGGCTTTGTTCATTCCTTTTCTTTCTTTTTTCTCTAGTCTTGTCTGCACACCATATTTCAGCAAGGTGGTCTTCAAACTCTCATATCCTTTCTTCCACTTGGTAGCTTTGGCTCTTGATACTTGTGTATGCTTCATGAAATTCTCCTGCTGTATTTTTCAGCTCCATTAGGTCATTTATGTTCCTCTCTGAACTGGTTATTCTAGTTAGCAGCTCCTGTGACCTTTTATCAAGGTTCTTAGCTTCCTTGCATTGGGTTAGAACATGCTCCTTTAGCTCAGCATAGCTTTTTATTACCCATCCTCTGAAGCCTACTCCTGTCAATTCAGCTGCCTCATCCTCCATCCAGTTCTGTGCCCTTGCTGGTGAGATGTTGTGATCATTGGGAGGAGAGGCCTTTTGAGTTTTTAGTGGTTTTTTTTGTCGTCGTTGATTCTTTCTCATCTTCATGAATTTGTCTAACTTCTATCTTGAGGCTGCTGACCTTGGATGGGGTTTTTGTGGGAGATTTTTGTTGCTGATTCTGTTGTTTTTGCTTTCTTTTCCTTCTTTCTTTCTTTTTTTTTTTTCTTTCAATAATCAGCTCCATCTTCTGTAGTGCTGCTGCAGTTTGCTGGGGGTCCACTTCAGGTCCTATTCATCTGGTTCACTCTTGTGTCTGGAGATGTCACTCAAGGAGGGTGGAGAACAGCCAAGATGGGTGCCTGCTACTTATTGTGGGATCTCAGACCTCAAGGGTCACCAACCTGATGCCAGTAGGATCACTCTTATACAGGATGTCTGACAACCCCTGTTCGAGGGTCTCACCCAGTTGGGTGGCACAGGGAATAGGACCCGTCTAATGAAGCACTTTGTCCCTTGGTGGAGGGGATGTGCTTCACTAGGGGGAAACCTACTCATCTGGGCTGCCTGGATTCCTCAGAACTACCAGGAGGAGAGACTAAGTCTGCTGGTCTACAGAGACCGTGGCCACCCCTCCCCCTAGGGGCTCAGGCCCAGGGACATCTGGGTTCTGTCCCTGAGCCTCTTCATTCTGCTTGTCTCATTTCTGTTGCTTGCTTAGTCTACCTTGGTATTTATGTGTGAGCCACCTCTATGCAAAGGCATTGGTCTCAGCCTTGGTACTTAATTTATTCTCTTCCCTCCTTCCTATATATATAAAGGTTTGCAGAAAGGCAGTGTATGTATTACAACCAGTTCTCACTGAAACACGAAATTAATTATATACATCTAAAGGCTATGCTTTGCAATACAGATCTCCAGTCTCAAGTTAGGTCTCCGCTGATCTACCGACTGCTCAGATATGCCTAAATTCTGCCTCTTTTGTTACTACTGCCTATCTGGGGTCTCCCATGTGACCTCTGGGCTACAGCCAAGAAGGGAATCAGATACCCATGGCTTGTTGGTAATATGACATGTACATTTAGGCTTTGAACCCAGAAGCCCTAAGCAGCCTTTTCAAGTGGCCCAGTTTTACAATTCCCGCAGGATGCAAGAGCTGATACTGGCTGGAGTTATTGGAGTTCCTGCAGGGAAGCCCCATCCAAGGAGGAATGATGGGTCAAGTTCAGGCCTGAAGAGGCATTGAGTCTGCCACAGTGGGTATGTTGGGCTGTGGGGGACATGTCTTGGGACCGAGCCATCCAGCCTCCCTGGCTCCAGCAGGGGAAAAAGCACAGCCTGGAGCTATAGACATGAATGTTGCCTTTCCCTCACCCAGGGAGCTTAGCGTGTTAGGCAGTTGTGATTCCCAGTGCTGGCTGCTGCCCCTCTCCTAAGGAGCTCAAATGGCTTAGGCAGCAGGCAGCTGCAGCTGTGGGGCTGGCCTCCCCTCCCTCCAGGAGCTCAGTAGGCTTAAGCAGATTCCTGCTGAGAGGCTGTTGAGAATCTGTGGGGCTCCGGGATTGTGACACTAGACCCAATGGCTTGAGTTTGTGACTAGGGTCTTCCAATCCATGCGTTGCACAGTTCCGTGGAAAAAGCACTGTATCCCCCTCTCGGTAGCACACTCACTCACTGCCTCCCTTGGCTGGGGGAAGGGGTCTCCCCTGCCCCACTGTGGCTCTCAGGTGGACCACTGCACCACACTGTTCTTCACTCCTCTCCGTGGATCCTGCCAGCCTCCTAGTCAGTTCTGATAAGAGAAACCTGGATACCTTGGTTGCCAGTGAAGGATTCACACACTTACTATGGTTCTTTTCCATGGGAGCCTCTGAACACAGCCCCTTGCTCCCGCCGCCTCCCCTCCCCACCCCCCCTCCCCCCACTAGCCATTTCTTCATTCTACTTGTCTCATTTCTGTTGCTTGCTTGGTCTACCTTGGTATTTATGTGTGAGCCACCTCTATGCGAAGGCATTGGTCTCAGCCTTGGTACTTAATTTATTCTCTCCCCTCCTTCCTATATATACAAAGATTTGCAGAAAGGCAGTGTATGTATTACAATCAGTTCTCATTGAAACGCAAGATTAATTATATCCATCTAAAGGCTATGCTTTGCAATACAGATCTTGAGTCTCAGGTTAGGTCTCCACTGATCTGCCAACTGCTCAGATATGCCTAAATTCTGCCTCTTTTGTTACTACTGCCTGACTATCCGGGGTCTTCCATGTGACCTCCGGGCTCCAGTCAAGAAGGGAATCAGATACCCATGGCTTGTTGGTAATATGACATGTACATTTAGGCTTTGAACCCAGAAACCCTAAGCAGCCTTTTCATGCGGCCCAGTTTTACAATTCCCGCAGGATGCAAGAGCTGACACTGAAATGAACCTCTGGCTATCTGAGTGGATTGAGCAAGTGACACAGATGTTCTGCCAATTTCCCTAAACAAGTAGCAGGGATAAAGGACAATAACCTTAGCTCAGAAGAGGCCCCAGGAGCGAGGAAGGCTGGGAGTAACGGCTGCTGGCTGGCCTTGGCTGCTGCCAAGGGCAGGCATGGAGCTATAGCAGGGAGTAGAAGTCACAGGTATCCGCTAAATTTCTATCAGCAACCTCATACTTCTTACCTTCTGCTGAGACACTTTCTTATTACTATGCAGAAGACCAGAAGCTTTAACCTAAAGAGAGGTTAAATTTCTAATCAAATATACTTGGTGAGAAGTGAAAATCCCTTCTTCTCTTTTCTCTTGTCCCCTTTCTTGTGCAGGGATGCAGTAAGTGCTGGGAACTGCCACTCTGAACCATTAGACCTATGGGGCTTCGTCTTATGTTAGTACTTCCCATACATGCTTTCTCTCTTTAGTCCTTGCAGTAATGCTATTAGGTAGATTGAAATGCCCCCAAGGAATTTTCTGTGGATTTCCAACCTGCATGTGGCTATAAACCATATAAGATATAGACCATACACTATGGTTATAAAAAAATGAAATGGAGCATGGATATGAAACCATTTTTAGAATTTATACTGTGCTTAACAAAGTTAGTGGGGACAGTTCATAACTGTAGGCAAAGTGAGGGGCCTAGTCCTGCAGGAGAGACCACTGTAGCATGAAAAGTGGGATATACTGATAACTAGGAGGGCGTGGGAGGAAAGGGCATTGAGAATCCAGTGGGAGGGATTTTCCTTGGCACCAAATAGGAGCTGCTTTTTTTTCCCTCCAGAAATAGTGGCAAATGAAAGAGGGAGGGGAGAAGTTCAAGATGCAAAGATTATAAGACAATCATAGTGAAAGGTTTCTTTCTAACAAATTAGGAAAGAAGGTAATTTGTTCAAGCAGAGAGGCAGGAGAAATGGGAGTTGGGGACATTAAAACATCAACCATGAGAAATGTGATTAGTGATAATCCAAAAATGAATGAAATCCATTTAATTAATATTATTAGTAACACTCTCTGAGCACATACTCTGCCAGGCTGTATACACTAATCACTTTATGTGCTTTACCTCATTTAATTCTCCTGAAGAGAAAGAAAATATTGGTATCCCCATTTTTCAGATAAGATGAATTAGGTTCAATGTTTTATTCAAGGTTGTACAAACAATAATTGATGGAACTGAGCCGCAAACACAGGTCTCCAAAGAGAGAATCATTTTGTCATGGTGCCTTCAGTGAAACACGGATATTACTCAGCTGAACAGGGTAAGACAAGACTGGCTGCTAACATGGATTAGGGACTAGCAGACAGGATGCTGCAGATGAAGTGGTTTTAGTGGATAAATTTCTCAGGCAAGGTAATTAAGCAGGTGAAGGCAAACAGAGGAAAAGATTGGGACACAAAGACGTGAAGATGCTTTTTAGCTGCTTCTAAGATTTCAGGTGCTATGAGAGTAGAAATGATGCAGCTTTTTAAAGCAGAATCCAACTGACCTACGATGGGAACATAATGTGAGGGAGAAATAAGTGATTGTTTTCTTAGGCATGGAGAATTTGGAGCTGTCTGTTACTGCAGCACAACGTAGTGTGACCCTGCTAAGGCAAATAGTTGTCAGATTTTGATGTGTGGCAGAATTATCTAGGCTTCATGTTCAAATGCAATGGCCCTTGCCCCATCTCCAAATGTACTGATTTGGAACCTGGACTGAGGCTGAAACATTATATTTTTAATAAGTTATTTAGGTATACCATACCCACCACATTTCGAGGACTAGTGAGGCACCCAACCTTGATTAATTTCAGGCACCTAAGGTACATTTGTGAGACTGGAAACAAGGCATAATGCAACTATGACTTGCCAAAAAATTAGTAGCTTTCTTCTCTGGCCTGAAGCACCCATGCCAGGGTTCAAATCTTGGCAAGATTTCAGCTACTATGGACTCTCGTGCAGGGCACAAAGGCCCTATTTCAAGAGGTTATTAAAGTGTATTCTTTCATCTAATGAGGTAAATTTTTCAAAAATTGTCAGGATATGCAATATTCTAATATTGAATCAAATGGACACCTGACTAACATGACCTGAGATGTTAATTCATGTCAAAGTTTTATTATGTCTAGAATTATAGTGAGATTCTTGATTAACAATTCAAGGTAATATTGGTTGGCAAATCTTTCTATTATTGGTGTAGGAATAAGGGCTGATTCTGTCTATAATCAAAATAACTATGCTTCATTCCACTGCAATTTAAAGTGGATTTATATAATTCAAAATTCTCAGCATTTATATGAAATGTACATTAAAAATATTAATTGTGTGAGCCTCCTTTCCTCCTCACAAGGATGACACTATTTAAATTATTTCAACCAAATGCTAATTATTGTGAATACATTTTACATTTTGTGGAACTTGAAAAATACTTTAATAGTTATGTCGACAATACAAAGGTACAGGGTAAAAGGTGAAATTTATAAAGAAGCAATTCTCTCATAATAAACCTGATCGCAAATTGGTAAAAGAACAAATGATAAAAAGCGAGGTGAAATGATTTGCAAAAAGAAGTACTACACTGCCATCTACTGTTCAAATAAGCATATGAATGCTTTAATTGCTATCAGATCTTAATGTGCAGTCTACTTGGGAGTGGAGGGGCAGAGAAAGGAGAAACTTGTGAAAAACTGAGATTATCAGACTCCATCTCAGGTATTGTGGTTCTGTGGAATGGAGATGGAATTCAGGAATCTGCCTTTGTAAGAAGCACTCCAATTGAGCCTATATAGGTGGTTCCCTAAACATAACCTTAAGAATTACTCAAATATATCTTGGCCATTGTAAGTTATGATGCCAGGCAACACACGGTTCCATCAGTGACCCGTGCAAACAGATGGTTAGATTTCATAATAATTTTTAATGTGATTTTGTTTATGGCTATGTAGACATTTGTGTATGCTAGAATAATTCTTTATCTCCAGGTTTCAACTGTGGCATTCTCTAATCAAATTTGTACTGCATAAATTTGGTTTTCACTCTTAGATCGTTTTCAATGAGGAATATGCATTTTTAAAAGGATTGGGTTTCTATTATTTCTATTGTTTTCCTTCTCAGCATGTACTCACTTTTTTTCTGACAGGATAATTATTGATGGAGCTAATTTGACCATATCTAATGTAACTTTAGAGGACCAAGGTATTTACTGCTGTTCAGCTCTTACTGCTCTAGATAGTGCTGCAGATATAACTCAAGTAACTGTTCTTGGTAAGTGCACTAACTAATGAGAAATCTGTTCATTTCTACATTTCTGATTAAATTCCATTGTTCCTGGTCAATATAGCTAACGATTATTTGAGCCCCTGCACATATATTGTTAATTTGAAATTTTTGTTTCAAAAGCAACACAATTTCAAATCCTTCCTCCTCTTTTCATATAAAAGAAATTAATTAATGCTTAATTTTTTTTCCCTACGTGTGTTAATTTGACAATAGCAGTGGGAGGTAAGTGGTGCTATCAGCAGAAAGAAAAATAAAGCATGCTTGAGTTGCTAGCACTCTTGAGCTACTCTTTCCTGGTGTGCAAAGAAATGGGGCTGAGGAATGGAGGTGGGCTAGATTGGAGGATCTCGGTAGGGATTGAGAGGTGGATGCACGGTGGTCATCTCTAACCTAAAGGCACAGACTGAGTTCCCAGGGTTCCCGGAAGGACGGGGAGGAACTTCCAGCATTCTGCAAAGGAATGTCTTTGATTTTTGTTGTTGTTGTTAATGAAAGTACTAATTAGGAAACAGTGTGCACACTTCACTAGTGTAATCAATGCAGTTACCCCCGAAATCACCAATGTTTAAAGCTCTTAGATCATCTGCTGGATGTTTTCCAAAATTTCCCTTTCAGATTCACTCTCTACCAGCTCTTTGACCTAGAAAGGTTGCTTGTAAGGACAACATCAGCAAACCACTTGCCTTCCAGCTATTATTTGGTTCAGTAAGTGGAGGGCCATTTGGAGTGTTGTATTGATTCTCCCTACTTCCGTCCTGTGGACTGGCTGTCCCACTGCCAAAGTCATACCTTCTGCAGACAGGGTCTCCTCACACCATTCCTTCTGATGGGGCTCTAACAGCTGCATCCCACCATAAATATTTCAAGTCTCTCTCACACCCAACCTACCAAACATCCTGCCCACATCTTTTAAAAGATATTTTATTAAAATGTTTTGGAACTATCCTAAATTTGTGTAAGTTATTCATTAATTTTCTGGGGGGACCCTAACATCTACAGATATTTGTTCTGTTTCAGTGGCCACCATTTAGTCTTTCGTTTGGTTTGCAGGTACTCCTTAAAAGTATTGGTTTTTTGCCTACCCTTCTTTACATATGTCTACATTAATCACTGTTATTAACAGACCTTTGTATCCTTAGCACTCCAGCTGTTGGGACCCACTGTTAGGTTGTGAACAAGGGAGGTGGTGGTACAGACCGCGGGAGAAAATTCAGTCTCTTCTGAGACAAGCTGATAAAAAATGGGTCAACAGGCTGGATCTCTTCAAGTGAAGCGAACGGCCACCCCTCCTCAGGTGAAACAAATAGCCATCAAGTTGGGTTCTAAAAATAAAAGCGCAGTTTCCACTCGTAGAAGGTATGGATTTATAGAGTTGTAGAGTTGGCTCAGTAGAATTGTACCTTTAGGCAAAATGTTTGGCCATGGGTATTTGAGCATTTTCAGGTCTCTCCAAACAGAAACGTTTAATCCCCTAGTGATGATTTCAACAATAATTCATCAGATAAAGTAGTTGAGCTTCAGATAAACTGGAAGTCTTCCCAGGCCCAGTGAGTTGAGGGGTGAGTTCAGGCTCCGTGTGCTTTGTCCCTAAGTATTTTGAACAATGGCAGCCACCAAAGGGACTGAGTCCCCTACTGCTTGGTGCTTCCCTTCTCAATTTCCTCTCAAATTTAAAATATCATTCTTGCGATTAGGCTGCCGTTTTTGGAACTATTAATTTTTTAAAATTCTATATAAATTTTGCCTATGATTATATGTACTGTTTATGTATGCACTAATCTACCAATGTTTACAGAATAAAAATAAAAATAACATTTGAATAAAAATAAATTTTGAACTTTATTGCTCAAAATTTATATTCGTTTTTCTTTAGACCAACTTCTGATTAACCAAAGCATCTCTCAACAATTGACAATAATAAATAATTATATAGACACATATGAGGTTTCTAAAAGACTATGTTTTCCCCCTGGAAAACAATTTTTAAAAGCATATACTTGATCCACTTTAATCAAAAGTTATTTTTAAAAGCATTGACATAAATATGCTTTCAGGATATCATTTTTTAAAAAAGTCTCAGTTGCGAGTTCATCAGTTCTAGCTCCATATGATTCTCAGAGGAGCCCGATTTTAATGACAGATGTAACATGCAGCCTTAGTTTACTTCAGGAAACTTCAGAAATTAGTGGACTCAGTAAATACTGAAGAGAAGCTGAAGTTCTCCGAGCTCAGAGATTCTCAAACCTGTTGAAGAAATAACTTTTTATTTAAGGCTTTAATGTTTGGACACAGTCATGAACCACAGTTTTTAAAAAGCATGTTCTCTATTCTGAATTTGAAACAATGCTTTTTGTCAATGTAAATTTCTAACAATTAGCAAATATTCAGGAGGAGCAATAGACGGTGCTTTCCACTAGGAGAAGAAAGAGCCCATTGAAAGGCTACATTACATAATACCTTCCCTTTCTCTTCTGCAAAAAGATAAAAGTCCTCCAATACTTGAGAGAATTCAAATCAAATTTTAAGAGTAAAGGCCTTTAGAAATAAGATTGTTGCTTTATTTTCAAAGTACCAGAAATTTTCATTTTCTTTAGCACTGGAAAATTTGTGATCATTTACTTACTTAATTTTCCAGTTTCTGTCACAACATTTAACAATGCCAAATCTCCCTCTTCTGATATAAACTGCCTTCCTACTCCTTTTGAGAACTCCAGGTCAAGAGGGTATCAAAGTTGCTATAATGAAAATTCATTGTTATCAATGATGATAAAAATCCAACACAGTTGCAAAAAAGAAAGGCAGAGCTCATGTTCTCTCTCTTTTTCTATAGCCATAGGACTTAGTTTTTATTGATTTAATATAATAATTATATGCATGTTGAAGTAATAATATCTTTTTCACTGATTTATTTAGTTACAAGACATTTATGTGTAAGGCACTGCGGGCAACGCAAAGCGTAATAAAATATGACCCCTACTCTTGGAGTTGAATCAGGCATATAAACAAATATGAACTGGACCAATAGAAATGATTCATTTGAGATACGTCATGTTTCTCAAACTTGAGTATGCCTAATCACCATCCAAAGAACTTGTTTGTAAATGCAGATTCCTTGGTCCACCTTCCTCAGTAAGCCAGAAATAGGGCCTAGGAATGTTCATTGTTATTAACTACTCCTAAAAGAATTGTGATGTCCCTGGTCAAGGATAACCCCTTGAGAGTATAATCAGAGAAGAGGGAGGTAATATGGTCCACTGGGGAGTACGTGTGAAGATGCTGCATTTTACAAAGAACCCCAGACCCCAGAGGTTGATGCGTTTGAACATAGTGGAGACATAGGCCCAGAAAAAAAGGGTTTTTATGGAACCAAACTGGGGTCCACCAACCCAGTAGAGTAAGACCAGGTGTCTATACTGAGGTTTGCAGTGGGAGAAAGGAACATTTATCTGGAGGGCACCAAACAAGAATGGGTCAGCTCACGCTTAAGTCCCAACCTCCGCAATGGCTTGCAGGTGACGGTGTTTAAAAGCAGGAGTAAATTTCAGGAAAGCAAATGCTACAGGCAAAAAAGTAAATTAATACTTTGAGGTTACACTTTGGTTTATGCCTAAAAGGGTGAGATATCTTAAAGTGGGGATGGGACATGGCTTACAGGTCATAGGTGGATTCAAAGATGTTCTGATTTGCAATTGGTTAAGGAAGAGAAGCTTTGTTTAAAAATTGGGAGTCAGCCAAAATGAAGATTAGCTCTGGCTCATAGACGTGGCTCCCTTGAGGCCCCTCAGGAAGAAATTTACAAAACAAATGATGGTCAGAGCTCAGACTTCAGTTTCCCCTTATCTGAGGTCTCCGTGCCAGCAAATTTATTTGGTGACAGTCTGGGTTCCAGAAAAACAACTTAGAGACATATATTAAGACATTATCTTCAGTTTCAATAGGGGAACCAAACATCCCTGTGACTCTAGCTTCCTTGGCTGTGGTTTAAAGCTACATTACCTTCGTTCTTATCGAGCTGTTTATTTACTTCTTAGGGCTAGCTAGGTGCCTGAATTAGCCTTGAAACTCCACCTTTCACTTCCATATGTCGGGGGCTCCCCAGGTCCCTAAGAGAGTGGTAACTGCTCTGTCTCAGGGTAGCTGGCAATGTGTGTGAGGAAGGGAATACGATAAACAAAGGCAATTATCTACATGTTCCCTTCCTTTATTAATTAGATGTTCCAGATCCACCAGAAAACCTTCACTTGTCTGAAAGACAGAACAGGAGTGTTCGGCTGAGCTGGGAAGCTGGAGATGACCACAATAGCAATATTAGCGGTAGGAAGACTTGGGATAACTGTTTTCATTACTCTGGATACTCAAAATTAATAGTGAAGCCATTTTTTAACCATCCTTAGTGGATTATTCTTCTTATAACATCCTTTTGAACTTTTAATATTGGGTATAAATTTTGGTGTAACTTATTCATACTCCATATATTCTAATGTTTTTTTCCCTGTTTTAATGTTTTTCCCAGAGTATATTGTTGAATTTGAAGGAAACAAAGAAGATCCTGGAAGGTGGGAGGAACTGACCAGAGTCCAAGGAAAGAAAACCACAGTTATCTTACCTTTGGCTCCATTTGTGAGATACCAGTTCAGGGTCATAGCCGTGAATGAAGTAGGGAGAAGTCAACCTAGCCAGCCGTCAGACCATCATGAAACACCGCCAGCAGGTATGCAGGTTCTCACATCAGGTTTCTAACAAAATATTTGTTTGTCCCCATCTTTGAACATCTTAAAAAAGATTGATAATGTAGGATTTTAGATTTCTCCAAATAGCGTTAATAGTTGTATAAACAGCACACAAAATATTCAAAGCACACGTGTCTCAGAAGGATTACATACAAGTTAGATAGAAGCAGGAAATTAGGGGAGTGACACATGAAAAAAAATTACTTTCAGTAATTTCTGATGGCTAAACATCAAATTTAACCAGATATCATCAAGTAAGTTCTAAATTAAAGTTCAGTATATATGTATCTAACATTATTAATTTTTATGCATTCAGTGTCTTTTCTTGTGTTTCAACATCAATCTAAATTTCCAAGATGCTTTTGAAAAAATCTCAAAAATGACTGTGCTAGAATTTGTATTACTGAATTGTTATTGATCATCAATGTGGTCATAGCATGATATTTTATTTTTCCTTGGCTAAAATAAATACTCTAGGATATAATTTCCTTTTTGGATTGAGTAAAAGCAAGTAAAGGTTATAACTGAATCAGATAGAAATTAACACTTGTGTGATTTTAGTGTATGTCAGCCTTTGCACTAAACTCCACATTTAGCTATTTCTAATAAAATGAATCCATCTAAAAATATTCATGACTACTTTACAGGTTTTGTTCTGTTTGATGCCCTTAAAACTTGGCTGCTGATATTAATACATGGTGTTTATTTTATTCTTCTAAAGGCAAATATTCACAACATATGTTTCTAATGACAATTCTAATAGAAAAAATAGAGCAGGCTTAAATTAAAATATAAATTTTTAAAAAGCAAGTTCAGAATTTTAGAAAGCAGTTTTAAAAATTTTAAAGGCAGATTCAAAATTAAGACATATATAGTAAACCATCTACTCTCCACTGGATAATAATTATTTCACTCCAAAAAGACTATTTTACTGTTTTAAATAAAATATATATTTAAAAGCTACCTTAAATCTTTTTAGGAACTGGACCAGATATAAATTAATAAGTACAATCAAACTTATTTAATTATCTGTAGTTTTTGGGGGGACGAGTTGTGATATGATGACTCACCTATGGGTTAAAGGAAAAATAATGTTAATGTTTTTAATTTTTCAGCTCCAGATAGGAATCCACAAAACATAAGGGTTCAAGCCTCTCAACCAAAAGAGATGATTATAAAGTGGGAGGTGTGTATTCCTTAATATGTTATATATTTCTTTGTGCTCTTTTTCTCTTCCTCTTAGGTCTGCATGCTAACTACAATGATAGCACAATATTTTTTTAAGAACAAAGATAAGATTTGGAAATGAAATGAACTTGTGAGTCATCACCATCATCGTAAATTTTAAAGATCATTGTGATTAAAATGATGTTATGAAACCGAGTTTAACACTAATCAACAATTTAGGGAAGATTATACAGATTGATTTAGTTGTAGTACATTACCAAAAGTTTCAAATTATTAATAGTTTAATTAACAATATTCTAGATTCTCTTCCATTAAAAAGATACTGAAAATCTTTAATTAATTTAGTATAATCTACTAGATGTTATGCATATCAAACTGATGACCCCCCAAAGAATATTCACCCCTCATTAAACACCAGTAGATATTTTGTATTCTCCTTTCTAATAATTCTGAGGATGATCTTGTGAAGAAAGCATCATGAACGCCTTATTCTAGACCTGGAGATGGCATCCAGGATAATGAATGTCTTGCCCATCACCACACAACCAGAAATCCACAAAGCTAGGATTTATATATGAGGATCTTTGGACTCCAAATCTCACTTTTTCCTACTTTACATATCTCTGTTAAATGTTATTAAATAGACTTCACCATTTGAATTTTGCATAAAAATGTACATCTACCCAGATAATTTTAATTATTCTAGGGTCATTTCCAAATTTCTTCTGTAACAGTGAGGAATTTTATTTTACCTCTACTACTTGGATGTATTTCATGATGAGTATATTGACCTACCTAAAAGGAAATTATCATTCAGCCATTCTGATGAGTAATAGGCCTCCAACATTGAGTTTACAAAACTTTGCGTAAACATAGAACATTTTTTAATGTATGCTGAAATATACTAATTTATTTCCACAACTCATTCCAGGTATAATTCTTGGAAGAATTTTAAAATGCACAAAGTTTAGTTTGCTTTTTATCCTCGTATGTTGGTGTTTGAATTCATTACACAATCAAATGGCCTATACCTGCAATTATTTAGTCAATATTTTTTAGATCAAAATTAGCTCTTTATTTCCACTTCAGTGAAATTAAGTTTTACAAGTTTAAAGTGTGGAATTTTTTTAAAAAATGGTAATACATAGAAATGAAATATATTCAAGAATATTATTTCTTTCCTTGAATTTGTGGTTATAAATAGTTATTACCACATAGTCTTGATAATTACTTAATTTATAATCTAAAATGATGTTAGTCTTTTAGGGTATATCTGTCTTATCCTCCCTTAAGTTCCATAGAAATTTTCATAAAATAGATAATTTAATCAGTTAGGTAACAATAATACTGTGAATTTGCCGATCAGTTCCTCAGAGAAGCACATCATGTTCCAGTAACATTAACTCACTAATCTTCATTACTCCTTTGGGAGGGCTGTGGTTCACGATGGCGTCAGTCTTATATGTCATACAGAGAAACTGGGAATCTCAGAGTTTAATGACCTCACCCAGATGCCATGGGCTGAGTCACATGGAAAAAAGGCCAGAAATCTTCAGTCTTTTTGACTGCTCCTCTCACTCACAAGTCATTTTTTATTGACTTGTGAGATTAAGATTGATTATTAATGCTCTCTTCTTGTAAGAATGGGGCTATAATAAGAAAGCATCTATGGCCAGGTACAGTGGCTCACGCTTGTAATCCCAGCACTTTGGGAGGCCAAGGCGGGCAGATCACAAGGTCAGGAGTTTGAGACCAGCCTGGATAATCTGGTGAAACTGCCTCTCTACTAAAAATATGAAAATTAGCCAGGTGTGGTGGTGCATGCCTGTTATCCCTGCTAATTGGGAGGCTGAGGCAGAAAAATCGCTTGAACCTGGGAGGTGGAGGTTACAGTGAGTTGAGATCACACCACTGCACTCCAGCCTGGGTGACAGAGCGAGATTCTGTCTCAAAAAAAAAAAAAAAAAAAAAAGCATTTATAATTTGTTTTTGAGGAGCAAATGACATGTAACCTAGTAGTTAATTGATTAGAGGAAGGAAGTAGTCACAGGAATTGGATCTAGGCTGACAGTTACATTCCCAATATGTCCCATGGTGTCTCCTATTATCTTGATATGTCAGAGATCTAGTCACTACTGACACAGCCAGTGAAATTTAAGAACATTCATTCATTAAGTATTGTTCTGTACGGATCATCCTATGGAAAGGAGTTAGACTCCAGGCTTTTCCCAGTTTCACAATCAGATAGCATTGTGAATGAATTACCAGACCCCCTCCAGAGACGTACCCAAAATAATTCCTATCTACATGATAATGATCAGAGAGAAATACTTTGGGAAAAAAAAAAAGCTGATATTTCCCAAAAGAATTAACAATGAAGATGAGCACTAGGAACAGACTGGATGTCCCTATTTTTTGCTTATTTGTTTATGTTTTACATTTAACATTAAATATGATTGAATTCAAATAACAATACAATTTAACTGAATGGTAGAACTAGGTTTTTTAGTTAGCATTACCTTCAAATATTCACTTTTCCTATATTAAGTGGGTCATGACTCACTCATATATTTTGAGTGTTCCAACATCATAATGTTCTACTCACAAAACAGGACAAAAGAGTCTACTGCAACCTCATCTGTTAAATACCTATATCAGGATAATTTTTGCTTGAGAGTTTCCATTGTTCTTAAGCATAGGTATGTGAATTTTTAGCTTTGCTCAATACAATAACACATTTCAAACTTAAAGGACACCAAAAACAAAACCAAAAGCCCAAAAACCCCACTAATGTTGAGAAGCAGGAACATCCTTAGTTACATGGTTATATGATCACATCCAAGGTAGTTAATTCCTAATGGATCTAGGTTTTATTATTTATATTACAAGTATAATAAGAAGATCTACTGGCTTTAAAATGAAATTAAGTGGAATTAGAAGAAATATTGTATAACCTAGTAACTACGGTACATAACAATATATTGTATTCTTGAAAATTGTTGAGAGACTAGGTTTTAAGTGTTCTATCATAAAAAATAAGTATATGAAGTAACGTATATTTTGAGTAGCTCAATTTAGCCACTCCACAATGTATACATATTTCAAAACATGTTGTACATAAGTATATACAATTTTTATTTCTCAATTAAAAATAAATAAAAATGTTCAAAAATTTTTTAAAAAGTAGAATTAAGGCAGGACAGAAGTCTTTCGTTTTCTAGATTAATAGTTAAAACCTTGCTTGGTTCATAGATCTCTTTGAAACTATGTTGGAAGTACAGGATCTTTTTCTAGAAAATTATACACAAAAAGTCATACTAAAGATATCATTGACTTCTCAGATCCTTTAAAGGATACACATGTACCCCATCTAGAGATTCCTACACCACAAGTTAAGAACCTCTTTTCTAGAGACTCCTTCCTCGTGGGCTATTTCACGAGAGGCAGAGGGAAGGGAAGGCTGGTGGCCTTCTTGCTTACTCTGCCCTTGCTCCTTCTGTTCTTTGTTGAAGAGATGATTTGGGAAACATCTGAGGTTTAGTAGGCATTGCCTCAAAGTCAAATACAAAGCATTCAGGCTGTTTATTTGGGTTCCGGGGTACTAAAAAGGCCGATAAGATAGCTAAAATATTTTTGTTTAAAGTGTTATGGTTTATTATTTATTTTTTTAAAATTTGTCAGAGAACTTTATTAAATTTAACTCCTTTCTTTGGAGCAAAACGTGTAAAATGAATAATATTATTTAAGCACACTTATTGTCAGTAGAGACTGAAGGAAACTCTCATTCCACATTGCAGCACGGCACTACAGACTCATGGCCTAATTCACTGGGGCAATGCTAAAGCCCCTGGTGAATTTATATCCATTTCACACTCTAAAATATCTTGGAACAAAACTTTCCAACAAATGGAACTATAAGCAAGGTCTGCAGAAAAATCTCAGAAAGTTTTCATTTTGTTTTAATTTTTTTTTCTCCCAGTTAGTTTAGTTTATTCACGTTGGAATAGGCATACACTTAAAATTATTTTGCTTATATGTCACTATGTTATCAACTTAATTCCAAGCAATGCCTCTAAGAAGTCTTTTAGTAACTTAGATTAAGTTGTGAAGGGTTACAGATTCTGTAAGAACACTATGTATGACATTGTTGACTCACTCACATATCCAGACAAAATTACTATGTATATAAGTGAACCTTAAATTTAGGATTAAAATCATATTTTAAACATATTTTATATAACTGATTCATTTCAATGCACAATCCCATTATCTTTGAAATTAAACAGGCAGTTTAAACCACATTATTGTTTTTAAGTTAAACTGTTGCTCAATTAAAAACTAAATTGGAAATAACCAATTTCCCATACTAGAAATTATTCCTCCAGGCCGGGTACGGTGGCTCATGCCTGTAATCCCAGCACTTTGGGAGGCTGAGGCAGGTGGATCACTTGAGGTTGGGAATTTAAGACGAGTCTGACCAACATGGAGAAACCCTGTCTCTACTAAAAATACAAAATTAGCCAGGCATGGTGGCGCATGCCTATAATCTCAGCTACTTGGGAGGCTGAGGAAGGAGAATCACTCGAACCCGGGAGACGGAGGTTGCAGTGAGCCGAGACCACACCACTGCACTCCAGCCTGGGCAACGGGAGTGAAACTCCATCTTAAGGGGGAAAAAAAAAAAAAGGAAAGAAATTATTCCTCCAAATATTTCTATGCAGCAAAATAAAGTGGGTAAGGGAGGCATTTTTTCTTAAAGAAAAATAAAGAATGGTCAAGGAGCTGGGAAATTATTAGAAAGAGGAGCTACTGTTTCTTTGTATTAAAGTATAAACATGCATAGTCTCCAAAAATATATACATAATCTGTCTCTTCTTATGGAAGAAAAATGAAGAAGGAGAGAACCAAATACAAAAAAGAGTTTTCTTCAAAAAGCCATGGGAGAATCCCATTCACAACCAAAGAATTCGTGGCCATATTATTTTTTATTTCAGTCTGTTTTTTGAAAATGGAAAGGTGGAATGTAGTGGAAAGCATAAGCAAAAAGCTAAAACACTTCGTGGCATTTCTTTGTAACTTCCTTCATGTGTGAAAACTTAGACTTTACCATAAGGACATAATCCAGGCATCTGATGTGTAGGCTGCTCATTACTTGGGGAGGTAAGGGATTAATTTTCATACTTAAGCTCATATGATGACAAAACTTTTTCACAACTGTCTCTAAACCAAGAAGGGGGATTTAAGATCTCTCAACAAATGATCCTTCCATTGCATTGTTCCTTATACCACTTACGGTGGTTCACCACCATCTCTGAGTCAACACATCTGTGATCAGACTGAATGAGTCTCACCTTCTGTTTTAGCCTTTGAAATCCATGGAGCAGAATGGACCAGGCCTAGAGTACAGAGTGACCTGGAAGCCACAGGGAGCCCCAGTGGAGTGGGAAGAAGAAACAGTCACAAACCACACATTGCGGGTGATGACGCCTGCTGTCTACGCCCCTTATGATGTCAAAGTCCAGGCTATCAATCAACTAGGATCTGGGCCTGCCCCTCAGTCAGTGACTCTCTATTCTGGAGAAGACTGTAAGTGATGCACTCAAACTGCTAAGCATGTCAATAACTGTTGCTCTCAAATATATTGTACTTCTGTCAACAAATATTTGTGAACAACTACTGCATGCAAAGAGGTTGTATTAGCCACAGGAGATAAAAAGAAACATAACACATGATTTCTATCTTAGGATTGACTGGAGGACAGTTGATCAGTATACAGTACCAAGAAGTATGTTGAAAATTTCCATTTTATTCAGTTTCCTATAAAGCTCTTCCTACATTGAAAATCGAAGACCAGGAGTTATCACTGCAATCATTTAAAGCCCTATAACTGTCATAAGATTTTCAAGTATATTTGCCCTTACTTGTCAAGGATCCCCTAACAGCCACTTGCTGTCATGCCCTGGGCTTCAGTGGCATGTCTGGAGCTTTCCTAATACTGATGAGATATACACCGAGATTTATATATAGAATTATACTCACACACACATTCTGATGCCACAGTAACTGTTGCAAATAGGTTATTGGAAGGAGAAAAAACACTGCATTCTGTATTGCTAATGTTTTGAATAATATTAGGGGTTATTCTCATTGCCTTTCCAGCATCTAAAAGAATAATTTGATCCAAAAGTAGAAGAAGGTTGAGAATGAGAAATAGCCAACTCATTACTCACCTGCTGTCTAAATTCTACCCAAATAAAAGCACAAAAAACACATAACACATATGAATTAAAATAGTATTAGTCTTGACTGCTCTGTATTTAGCTTATTCCTCTGTAGTAAGAACTCCTATAGAATAGAGATAGTAATATCCTCTTCATAGGGTTGTATGAACCAATTGAGGTAAGGCCCTTAGAGCAGTGCCTGACGTATAGCATATGCTCAAATGTTGACTGTTATTAATATTTGATTAACAAGATTCCCAACCAATTTTATTTATATTACTAGTTTAATTCACTTGCTTCCAAAACCAAGATGACCACAGAATAGTTTCTGGTTTTATTTGCCCACATTGTATCTATCTGGAGGGCTTTGTTTCTCAGTGTGATATAGGCTGTCCTCTTCTTTGGGAAATCTATTTGGACTGATAAACTTATCTGTCATGAGAAACTCTTTTGGTTCCATTTGGAATGAATTTCATAAGTGCTTTCTCCAGAAGAAACATTACGAAAATTTTTGAAAAGGGTCCTGATAATCACATGTGCAGGTTATTGAAAACTAATCAATCTTATACGATTAACAGATCCTGATACAGCTCCAGTGATCCATGGGGTGGACGTTATAAACAGTACATTAGTTAAAGTTACCTGGTCAACAATTCCAAAGGACAGAGTACATGGACGTCTGAAAGGCTATCAGGTTTTTATCATGGTTTTTCTTCTTGTTGTTGAATTGGTATCTGAGAATAAATAAGAACTGATTTCAGAAGAAGCCAAAGAGAATCTGTCACCATGATGCATATATTAAAACATTTTTGTTTTCATTGCAGATAAATTGGTGGAAAACAAAAAGTCTGTTGGATGGAAGAACACATCCCAAAGAAGTGAATGTTCTAAGATTTTCAGGACAAAGAAACTCCGGAATGGTTCCTTCCTTGGATGCCTTTAGTGAATTTCACCTAACAGTTTTAGCCTATAACTCTAAAGGAGCTGGTCCTGAAAGTGAGCCTTATATATTTCAAACACCAGAAGGAGGTGAGAGGATAACAATGGAGAGTCATGTCAAAAATGGAGGTGATCCATGGCCATATTAAACATTCTTCATTATGGCCAGGCGTGGTGGCTCATGCCCGTAAATTCCAGCACTTTGAGAGGCCAAGGCAGATGGATAACTCTAAGTTAGGAGTTCCAAACCAGCTTGGCCAACATGTTGAAATCCTGTCTCTACTAAAAATACAAAAATTAGCTAGATGTGGTAGTGCACGCCTGTAGTCCCAGCTACTTGGGAGGCTGAGGCAGGAGAATCACTTGAACCTGGGAGGCAGAGGTTGCAATGAGCAGAGATCAGGCCACAGAGTGAGACTCCGTCTCTAAATAAATAAATAAATAAATAAAATAAACATTCTTCTTTATTAGTAGTTAATTAATATTTACTTCAGATGAGTGAGCTTGTCAATTTCTATAAAATTTATGATATAATAGGGCTTTTTTGAATTTTACTAATTTATATGAGTTTATTTTTGGTCTTGTGTTTCCTAGTACCTGAACAGCCAACTTTTCTCAAGGTCATCAAAGTTGATAAAGACACTGCCACTTTATCCTGGGGACTACCTAAGAAATTAAATGGAAACTTAACTGGCTATCTTTTGCAATATCAGATAAGTAAGTAGAAATTTGAATTGGAGTTAACTTCTTAAATTCCACTTTTTGATTGAGTATTCTGTTTGCTATGTTGGGAGTCTAATGATCACTTAAGGCCATGGTTTGTAAGCTGCCATTCTTCCTTGTAGCCCAGGGTCTTGTAAACTGGCTTGCATGCCAAATTCAGCCTGCTGCCTGTTTTTAGGAATAAAGTTTTATGACGACATGGCCATGTCCACTTATTTATGTATGTTTACAGCTGCTTTCTCCCTGGAGTGGCAAAGTTGTCATCTCAACAGAGACTACATGGCCTACAAAGGCTAAATGTTTACCATCTGGCCCTTTACTGAAAGGTTTGCTCACCTGTTTTAGAAAAAAAGCAGTGTGCTGATGAGTACGCAAAACATGCGTTTAATGTTTATATATAAGATGTTTGGAGAAGTAGGAAACATGCAAAAGAGTTATTGAGTGATGTGATGGAGATTCAAAGCACACTACCTCTTCTGTCTCAGATATATGCTCCCATACTCAACCTTAAATATACTTGTGTTTATCAAATTCTCAATGAGTTGCTTGCTATTTCATGGAGATGATATTGAGAGGACTAAATAATTGTCTTTGGATCATTACTCGGAATGGGCTCTGCACACATGCTGCTATGCAACTAGAGTAACGTGAATGTATTCAGATGAAATCAGGTCATTTTTAATAGTAGCGCCTCCCATCTTGAACAGTCCTCAAGTCTAAGCATCATCTCAAAATGGAACTTAGGGGATTGACATTATAGAAAATTTTAGCAACATCCCATCGTGAAAATTTTAGACTTTCAAGACTTCAATTCTCAAAGCACCAGAAATACAGAAACCCAGCATACACTGCTTACAAGTCAACTTGATTATAGCCCTGTTGTGCTACTTTCACATCAACTCAAAACTTCCAGCATCCCAGGTCATATATTTGCTTTAGCTTCTGATGGTTTCTGCTGAAATTAGCACATATGTTTAAATACATAAAGGCCTAATCCCAACAGAAGTAGATTTTAGCACTTTTGAGTGCTTGCTGTGTAGCAGGATGAGTACTAATCCTGCTCTTTTTGTGTATCTCTTTACATTGTTTCATTAAAATAAGAAATCTATTAGATATGTACTATCACTATTTTATGAATGAAGGGATTGAGATATAGAGAATATACTCATACAGAGTCAAGCAGTAAAATAAGCGTTAAGAATGCAAAGCAAGATCAGTCCAATTCTACATGTTGAACTCTTAACCTTATATTATTCCATGAACTGGTTTTCAAAAAAGGTGTAAGAATTGAAGAAATATTTGAAGATTCTTTTAAATGTCAATTTGTTTGGTAAATATATACCTTCTCCTTATCCTAACAATAAGAAACTCAATTAATTAAATTCCATCCTTCATATTGATCCATATGTAACATTTAAGTTTGTCTAAAAACAAGTTCTTAGAATATAGAAGTTGAAATATTAACAATTGTAATGATTACTGAACTGCTTGATATGTGGATTTTAAAATAAAATAATATATAATTATTTTGTTCTCAATATTAAATGATCAAGACATTTTAGGTAGTTTACCTTTTTCTTATTGCTCTTAAATAGTCTAAATTGTTGCAATTTATATGTATGAGAGCTCTATGTATACTCTCCTGAATTCTTATATTGATTGTAGTAGTTTTTTAATTGACTTTGTGGTCATTCACAATTATGTTTTCAAAAAATCTAAAAGAGTGATGATTTCACATCCTTCCTTCCAATGTTTGGATGCCAAATTTTTTGTTTGTTTTTTTTTCATTGATTTGAATTGCATTTTATGGACCAAGGAAGGCATTTTTATGTCAATAATAAATGCATTTTTTAAACATCTATGGTATCTTGGACTGAGAGTCAAGAGGATTTATTCTATATTCTTTATTGCCACTAACAGCTGCACTATCTTGGATGTATTTTATCTCTTGGATTATTGTTACAGTAATCTTATAACACTCCACGCTCTTACACAAATCTCATGACTTTGCTGGGTACACAAATCTCATGTCTTTGCTGGGTTGCAATTCTTTAGAAGAAGCTATCTGATTCAGCTTTTTACAATTAGCACTTCGCATAGTACTTAGTACACAGTAGATATTCTTAAATAATTAATATATTCTTGCATTTATTGATTCTATGTATATTGAGTAGCTATTTGGTGCCATATGTTAAACTAGAAGCCATAGAAGATATAAATAAATTATCATCTTGAATTATTCTTGCAAAAGGAAATTACAAGTACTTAATTCAAAGATACAATGAAAATATAGCAATGGGGAAAATTCATTATTATTAACAGGTATTATGAAGCTGGAGCAGTTGGCTCCAATATAGCACAGGGATTAAAGATGTTTCTCTGGGGTCAAAAGGCCATGGTTTGGATTCAAATTCCAGTTTGCAAATTTACAGATTCAAGATCAGAGCAAAGCCCTTATTCTTGTGAGACCTCAGTTTTGTCATGTATGATATAGTCATAGTAGTTGTACGTACCTCATAGGATTAAATGAGTTGATGGTTATGAATCATTAATGTATCTTTACATACTACAAGCATCAGGAGAAATGAAAATAATGAAGAATACAACTTGAATGGTTAAATACATTTGAGCTGTTGTTCATGTTTGTTTTTTAGTAAATGACACCTACGAGATTGGAGAATTAAATGATATTAACATTACAACTCCATCAAAACCCAGCTGGCACCTCTCAAACCTGAATGCAACTACCAAGTACAAATTCTACTTGAGGGCTTGCACTTCACGGGGCTGTGGAAAACCGATCACGGAGGAAAGCTCCACCTTAGGAGAAGGGAGTAAGTACATGAGGCTTCTCTTTTTAACAGGGGCTTTAAAAAGAGGCTGCATCTTTTTAAACAGCTGCGCTGAAAGGAAAGCACCGTGCTAGTCATTGTAAATTAGAAATGATTGTGATCCCACTCTGTCTGACCTTCTGTTTTCCACTGACATAGAGGCAGAATTTATTAATCTTGTTTGGAAAGTTCACATTGACTCAATTTATGGATTTCTGCGCAATACTAATCAAATTATAGCTTAGTGTATACAAGGTCAGGAACTATAATTTTACTTAATTAAAGTAGCGGGACATAAGGTCACAAAGCTATTCAAAAGGTTAGTAAAGGTATATTTTTCTTTTAGAAATGTTTCCATACAGAAAAACATGTGGCTCTTGCTTTGGTAGACATTACAGATCTAATACATCTCACTTTCATGCCTTCACTCTATATACATTGATTCATATGTCAATTTTGTTTTACTGTCTGATTATTGATGCCAAGCAACTAGCTGGGAAATGGCTTATAAATCTATGATTTCACTTGTAACACAATTGTCCTAATTCAATTACACTTTTCTATTTTTTTCCACCTTTAACCATTTCCCTTCCAAAACTGCATCTCCAGTTATGATTTTAGCAAGGTTCTTGCTAAGCTTTCTATAATAGCAATAGGACCTTCGCAGATAAATCAGATCAGAGAAACTGATGTACACACTAAGTTAAACAAAGAGAGATTTAGGTAGGGCTTAGGCTGTTCAGGAGTGGAAGGATATTGGAGAAAGAAAGGAAGGATGTAGAAGATGGCAGAAAGGGAAGTAGAGATGTGTATTTATCGTGTATTA
Organism: Macaca nemestrina; assembly: GCF_043159975.1. Lineage (NCBI taxonomy): Eukaryota > Metazoa > Chordata > Mammalia > Primates > Cercopithecidae > Macaca > Macaca nemestrina. The sequence continues at coordinate 139,125,467 of NC_092126.1, forward strand.
AGGTTGGTGCAAAAGTAGTTGTGGCCCTTCCATTAAAAGTAGTAATGACAGAGGCCACAATTACTTTTGCACCAATCTAATACTATGTGTCAGACTGTGTTCGGGATGCTTTTCCAAATTGTAGATTAGAAAAATGGTAGAATCAATGAAAGAAACATCACGAAGGGGAAACATAGTAAAGAAAATTCAACTGCCTATTATTTATTGAAGATGTATATTAAAATATATTCAAACTTGTGAATGACTGTAAATCACCGTGTTTGTGTGTTAATGGTTATGCTCTGACCTTTATTATTGGTTTGTTTTTACATCTTATTGTGCCTGCTATATCTGACTAATAACAAGCTTATGTTTTTCTTGGATTCCTTAAACATTTAAAACCCCTTTATGTGGGAAAAGTGTATAATTCAAATAATTACTTCCCTAAAACTCACAAAGTATTCCCAAGGATGAATTGAACACCAAGTGAAATGAAAAACTCATTTCACTGACTTTACCTGCTCATAAAAGTTAGATTTAAAGATGGGGATTGAAAACTTCGCAGTAACTAAAAGATGGTTATTTCTGAAGCATTGAAACTGACATCAAGTGTCCAATACAAAGAAGTCAGAATGGTAGTACTCCAAACATGCAACTTCCATATTCTTAAAAACAGAATTTAAGGCATGCAGTTGGTTGCTATTTTGATATAACCAAGACCATAATGTGCTTGTGAAATACTGATCCCATTCTTGCCAATTTGAAGCATATAAGAAAAAATATTCACAGAATTGCCTTACAAGCATTGCACATTCTAGTACATACGTTGGAAAATTTGGGCTTGGTTGCATTCATGCTTGAGAAATTGTTTTTGGAGGATGAAAATGCTGTTCATGTGATTTTACAACTGATGTGGCATCTTTTCTTCAAACTAAAAATGTAACGAATTTGCTGCGTATCTTAAAAGAACATTTCTTCACTGTCTTACGTGTCAGGAATTTAAAAATGTTTCTTACTAGCGTGTTTGTGCTCTTTTTCAGGAATCTGCATTTTCAGTATTCCAGCTAAGTGCCCCCTTCCCCAGTTGACACTGATTTCTCTTCTATAGGCGTGTCTTGCTATATGTACAGGGAAAAAAATTACAATCTCTTTTTCTACTAGAGTTCAACATAATCTTTGAAAAAAATGTATATTTCTACTGAGAAGATACATCTTGTTATCACTCAGCACTCTAAAAATGATCACTTGTGCAAATTGGAACCTACTACTATGCATCTTTCTTCTCGCTCCGCCTATGTAGCTCATTTCAAGGTCATTTGGCGCTTGTTCAAAAAATAGGATTTGATTGACAAGCATTTTTCTCTGTTTTCAGGTTGTCACTCTGATTTTCAAATAAATCATATTCCATAATCTAAGAGTAGAAAAGATGGAGCTAATCAGAAATATTATTTTTGTGTCATTAGTGGTTTGAATAAATCACTTGCTTTACTCTGTTTTTCAAAAGCTTGCACTACTTAACGTTTTACTAATATCTCTGTTTTTCAAGGTCAAAATTAATTGCACTCTGTTTCAATGATGCTTAATCTTGAAGGCTTTGCTCATATAATTGGCCTTATTTCTCTCATGGCATAATTTTTAATAAAACCTTTTTGTTATTTAGTAACTATATAATTAATTTTTTTCTATAATGAAAATGCATAATGAAATATTGATCTGTAACATGTACCCACTTTAAATAGAATTTCATAACCCGTTGTAGTCTCAGTAAGAAACATATTTTATAACACTGCTAACATTTTCTGGATTATATTTATTATATTGAGTTGATTTCCAGCAAAACTATGGATCACATGCAAAAATATTTAAGATACTTGGTGGTAAGACAAGAAGTTAGTATATTTTTGTTAAACTTGATTCATTTTATCTTCTACTATGAGATTCTACTATTAACATATTGACATATTAATATTTTTTGAAAAGTATTAACTTCCCACACCACTTTCAAAATGTCAGTAAAACCATTCCATTGGTATGTACCTACAAGCCTGCACTTCACGCACTTTGGGCTTCTATAAATTTCAAATATTTAATATATGACCATGTTGTAATGCTATTTCATCAGTATTTATGGAGAAGACCAAGGCAAAAAAAAAAAAAAGCAATATATAGTTAGTTATGATTATAAGGTTATATGCTGTCAATTGTAAGTCAAAAGGCCATATTCAGTTTCCCATTAGGTTTGTGAAAATCCAAATTGCACAAAATCATATTGTATAATTTTTTTAAGTCTACGGTTTTGAACCATTCATGAGACCAGGCAGATTTACAGTACCATTTCATCTTAAACGGCCATGTATTGAGTTCATTTCATTTACTCAATTTCATTATATTAAAAAAGGAAGTTGAAATGTTGATTTTCTTGATCTCCTGTAATTCAAAAACTGAGACAATATATAAGTGACTTTCTTATTCACTTCGAGTAACAATATATATTTTTTTACTTTTTATGTCCTGTTTTTCCATGACTACAATTCACATGATTTAACTGTGTACATTTCTTAGGTAAAGGTATCGGGAAGATATCAGAAGGAGTAAATCTTACTCAAAAGACTCACCCAATAGAGGTATTTGAGCCGGGAGCTGAACATATAGTTCGCCTAATGACTAAGAATTGGGGTGATAACGATAGCATTTTTCAAGATGTAATTGAGACAAGAGGGAGAGGTGAGAAATGAGATTATATTTGGGAAAGTCTTAGTCAATCTATGTCCTGTAGAATATTTAGTGTTGCATATGTCCTATATTAAACATGAAAACACTGAGTATATTAGTAATGAAAATAATAATTTCAATTTTAGACATATTTTAAATTATCAAAATGAAAAATGTTTCACAGTAGTTCAACTTATCCTTTATTTTGTTTTTACTAGAGTTGTTGCCTAAAAATATCTCCTGCTTATTAACACATGTTAATAACACAATCTAAAAAGAAAAAGCAAAACAAAACAAAACCAAACCACCAGGCTCCATGGTCATCTGCTTCTAACCAAGGCAGCTTGCGCTTTTGCTTGCTCCTTGCTGCTTCTGAGTTTAACTTCTGCCTTCACTATCCTTCTTTGGTTTTTCATCCTCAGAATCAAATACAACTCAAAGAAGTCCCTTTTTAAATAAAGAAGGAAAGATTTATCAGTATTCTCCCATTAACATGTCCTTCACATTGCATTCCTTCTGGGGTCATTAAAAAAATTGATACTCTTTGGTATGCTTAAAAATGATGTCTAATTTTCCCCAATTTTACAGAATACAAGACTGTTTCTAGTGTACAATGTTGTGACTTCTCTTTCTACAACAGAATATGCTGGTTTATATGATGACATCTCCACTCAAGGCTGGTTTATTGGACTGATGTGTGCAATTGCTCTTCTCACACTAGTATTGTTAACTGTTTGCTTTGTGAAGAGAAACAGAGGTGGAAAGTACTCAGGTAAAATTGTTTTTTAATGTGATTTTCAACTTATTAAATAGCATTTTCTGGGAAGCATTCTTCAGTGACATCTTTTTTTTTTTTTAAATACACATTCAAGTCAAATTTATTTTAGCAAATTAGATGTACAATGCACTGAGAGGAAAAACATATTGCTAAATTAACCAAAAAAAATATATGTATGGTCTAGAGTATTATTTCCAGATAGTTACTTGGTTTTAGTTTTTAGCACTTAAAATGGGCTCTAACTGCCGGGTGTGGTGGCTCGTGCCTGTAATCCTAGCACTTTGGGAGGCCGAGGTGGGTGGATCACGAGGTCAGGAGATCAAGACTATCCTGGCCAACGTGATGAAACCCCGTCTCTTACTAAAAATACAAAAATGAGCCGGGCATGGTGGCACCTGCCTGTAATCCCAGCTACTCAGGAGGCTGAGGCAGGAGAATCACTTGAACCCGGGAGGTGGAAGTGGCAGTGAGCCGAGATCGCACCACTGTACTACTTCAGCCTGGGAGATAAAAGCAAAAACTCCATCTCAAAAAAAAAAAAAAAAAAAAGAAAGAAAGAAAGAAAGAAAGAGCTCTAACAAGGTTGATAACACTTCCAAACTTCTATTGTCTATCTGTGAAAGATCAGAGCCATTGAGAGACAAATTACTAAGTTACATACATGCTTTAGTGTTTTAAGTGACCCATCTATAGTACGCCTCTCTCTATACATGACATACACGACTCGTGTTTTTTGCACTAATGCATTCTAATATTACTGGCTCCACTGGCCAACTTTGTTGGTGTTAATCATTATTAGGAATGCGTTTCTTATTACCATGGCATGTATTAGATACACTGCCTCATGAATTGATACATAAGGTATCCATGAAAACCATCATAGTTGGTAATATGATGTTTGCCTTTAATTTCATTCAACTTCCGAATTTGTTTTGTCTTTTTCAGATATACATATTGTATCAAGATGATGGTTATTACTAGTATTGCTTAGTATTCATGATGCTTTTATATGGTGACAAAGATTTAGACTACACTGCTATTTGTTTCATGATGTTCAGATTTATGAGAAGTTCATTATTGGCTTAGGATTTATCTAGCAAATATTTAGTGGGAACCCGTCATCTACATAGAAGCATTGAGAGCATAATTTCTAGGTTTTTGTAAAATGACATGCATAATTTATGGAGTTATGCATTTCACTTTTTTCTCTGAAGACTGAATGATTATGAATTAGGTTCACAATGACTAATAAATGTTCTGAGTAATTAATGGGAAACGTTAAAGAGTTATAGCATTCTCCTTATCCCCAACAAATAATCATTTGTGAATTGTGTGCTATCCAGATTCTAAAGATGTTTCTTCAAATCATGCCCTGAAAAGAAAAAAAAAAAATCAGCATTTCATATTGCAGAGTAGCTAAGAGAATCTATTAGGTCTCTGCATGTAGTCATAAAAAGTTCCATAAATAACAATTTGTATTTGAGGGTTTTTGTTTGTTTGTTTGTTTTTAAGTAAAGGGAATAAGAGCTTTTGGTCTTATATTCCACTAATACAAAAATTAGCTGGGCGTGGTGGCGGCTGCCTGTAATCCTAGCTACTCAGGAGGCTGAGGCATGAGAATCCCTTGAACCCGGAAGGCAGAGGTTGCAGTGAGCAGAGATCATGCCACTGCACTCCAGCCTGGGTGACAGAGTGAGACTTTGTCTTGAAACAAAACAAAACAAAAAAAGTAAAATGTCAGTGGAGACCTGAATATTCAGATTGTTGCAACAGTTTTGTGTAAGAGTGATGCATAACAACCAAATGATTGACCTTTGTTTTTTTTTTTTTTTTTTTGAGACATGATCTTGTTCCGTCACCCAGGCTGGAGTGTAGTGGCACTATTTCAGCTCTCTGCAACCTCTGCCTCCCAGGTTCAAGTGATCTTCCCACCTCAGCCCATCATGTAGCTGGGACCACAGGTGCACACTACCACACCTGGCTAATTTCCATGTTTTTAATAGAGACAGGGTCTTGCTTTGTTGTCCAGGCTGGTTTCAAACTCCTGACATCAAGTGTTCTGCCCGTCTTGGCCTCCCAAAGTGCTGGGATTACAGGCATGAGCCACCACATCCAGCCTTGATTGACTTTTTAAATTCAATTTAATTTAATGACACAGATCTAATAGGTGCCTATGACATCTTCAAAAGGTCCAGATAGTAAAATAAATATTTAGTAATTTGGTCTTCGCTGAGAAATCAAATTAAGTTGGGCTCTTCCAATAAGACTTCTTGTTCACATAATATTGTGTAGTCACGTGAAAATATGCAGTACGCTGCAGGTGTGATGACAAAAAAGTAGAACTTCCCAAAATCCTCTCTCTTTTTTATTTAAACAAAGAAGTAACAGATGGGCTACAGGTATAGCCAGAAAAAAATATTGCCTCACTGGTATCAAAACATTTGAGCAATGCTGTTCTTATTGACTATTCACTATTCCACAGCGCTGGTAAAAATGTATTTTAAACAGTCACTGTATTAGTTTCCCCACCTTTTTTCTCTTTTTTAGTTAAAGAAAAGGAAGATTTGCATCCAGACCCAGAAATTCAGTCAGTAAAAGATGAAACCTTTGGTGAATACAGGTAAACTTGAGGTTCTGTTTTAAAATGTATCAAAACACGTATTCATCATGTTGAAAGCTCAAATGAACAAAAAGGTGTTTATTCTTAACAAAAAGTTTACAGAACTATAATGTAATGACCCTATAAAGAATACTTTGTACAAATAGGGCCCACGTAAGTGCTAGCAACCAAATTTCTGTCTGTGTGGTGAGGGTGTATAAAGAATTACAGTCCAGGCAGAAGTATCGGTTAGGATACTTTTCTTGAAACTGTGTGCCTAACGCAAATACACTATTCTTATTTAGGTTGAATATCTATTTGGGGTAGCTAAAACATCTTGAGCGTGGCCATTTTGAACTCAGGTTGGTACCGTTTGCATCCACACACATATATCTGTATACCTACAGTGTTGCCCCTGCCAAGGTAAGTAAGTTACAAACTCTGTCCTCTCGATGAACCTAATCAGCAGAGAAAAATGTCTTATATATGCAAATGACTGTAATGAATTAAATAGAATAAAAGAGCACAAAAGAGAGCAACTATTTCTGCCCAGGTAGGATTTTGGAAAAAGGATCATCCATAAGAGATAAGCTAAGCCTTAAAGGATAAAAAGGATTGTGTTACTGTTAACCACTGGACAGAGGATGACAAAATGAGTGAGAACGTGTCGGGCAAGGGAGGAATGGCAAGAAGTCTGCTCTGAGCTAGGCAGGAATCTTTTGGGGACGTGTTAAATTGTCTCTCCTGTTATCTCTCTCCATCTTCCCCTTTCTGCTACTCTCTTAACTTCTTAGCTCTTTTTGGTTGGAATGGCATCATTTTTTTTCAGGTACCCTGTATATTTCAGCCAATAGACATATTGTAAGTTCCAGATTTATATCAATTTTAGCACATGGGAAACCAGAGTTTATATCAAAGAAGAAATCTGGTTGATCCTCATTCTCTCATCTCTGGATTCATCACTCTAGACAGGGATGTGGAGCATTTTCATTAGCTCATTGTTAGACATTTGAGCTTACCTGTACCTCCACTTTGTGCTATACTTATTTTTCTGTATTCTACTTAGTCAATATCCTTTTTACATTTTTATATTTCTTAATAAATGACTTTAAATTCTTTCCAGAATAAAGAACAATAAAGAGAAAGAAAGAAAGAGAGAAAAAAAAAAGAAAGAAAGAATTTTGGAGCTTTGCAAATTGTGCTCATTACTGTTGTATTAGTGAGCAGCTGCCTCATAACAACAACCACCAATACTTAACAGCTTAAAACAATAAACATTTATTATTTCTATGTCCTCATAATTCAGGAATCCAGACATGGCTTAGATGGGTGCTTCGGGCTCAGGACTTCTCATGAGGTTGCAGGAAGGTTTTGACCAGGGCTATGGTTTCATCTAAAGTTTCAACCAGAGCACAAGCCATTCCTAGGCCACTCATGGTGCTGTTGGCAGGTTATAGTTCCATACAGACTGTTGAACTAAGAGCTTCAGTTCTTCACAGGCCAGAAGTCATTCCTAACTCCATATCACATGGATATCTCCATGGGGCCATTCACAACATGGCAGCTGGCTTCCTTCAGAATGTGTGAGCCAGGGAGCAAAACAGAGCACCCAAGTTGGAAGCCACAGTCCTTTTGTAACCTGACATTGGAAGTGACTTCCCATCACTTCTGTTGTATTATATAGGAGCAAGTCAATAAGTTTAGCCCACAACTCAAAGGAAGAAGATTATACAAGGTACAGATTCCATGAGACAATGATCATTGAGGACCTGCAACAACTTTTCAGAAGTTGAGGCAGGAGAATTGCTTGAACTCAGGAGGCGGAGGTTGCAGTGAGCCGAGACTGTGCCACTGCATTCCAGCCTGGGCAACACAGTGAGATTCCATCTCAATTAAAAAAAAAACACACACAAACAAACAAACAAAAAACTACTTTTGAAAGACCGTATTAGCTCAGTTTTACAGGCAAGAAAACAAAACAATGCCTTGCAATGCCTCGTCTAAAAACCCATTTCCCCACATCCTGCTGCTTCTTTATAAAGATAGCTAACATCTTCCCATGCATTATTTCCTATGACATCCCTTTATAGTAGTTGATGTGTTTTCCAACCTCTTTCCCCCAAACTACACATTTATCAGGATAATTGTCTACTTTCCACATTATCCCAGGAGGCAATTTTATAAGAGGTACCCTTACATAACATAAGTCCTCATCCTTCTAGCTTCCGATAATCGTCCCTTTTGTTATTTTTCTTTGCTCTTTGTTTCCTGATTCCTCAGCCAATGCCTCATCTTTTTTCTTGATTTGTTTTTATAACTGCAATATCCTAATTCGAGAGCCAATTATCGTATCAGTCAGGGGAGCATGTGTTATGCTGCTGTCAAAACAACTCCAAAAGCATGTTCTTTCTCAAGTTATGTATCCCACAGAGATTGCCCTTTTCATCTTAGTCACTTAGGAGCACCGGCTGGTGGATGAGGATCCAGGGTCACCACAGCAGGGAAAACAGAATGTAACAAACTGAGCACTGGCTTTTAATCTTCCACTTGGAAGAGACACATGTCACCTTTGCTCACTTTTTTTTTAAACCGAAGAAAATTCCATGGTGGCATATAACATAGAGTAGGCAGAGAAGTGTCATCCTGTTTTATTCCTAGAAATGTGACATACTTATTGAATAGCACTGACCAATACCACAAATTATAAAATGATACGTACATCTAAATTATATTTTTTCCAAATGCTTCATTGATAAAATTTGATAAAATCATTTTATATGGTGTATAGCTTAATAATGTAATACTAAATGGTATTTTTAAAAATCTTGATCCAAAATCTGAAGATCATATCATTTGATAAGCATTTTACTAATGGATTTGCTTCTGTTCATGAATAAAACACCTACCATAAATATAGTATACTTATTTATGTTATTAAAATATCAGCCGCTTCTTTCTATCTTAAAATGTAACAAGCTTGAACTGTTAACTATATTAAAGAAAGTTATTTGGTTTCAAAAACAGAATATGATTGAGTTTTAAAAGAACTTTTTGGAACGATATAAGAGAATGAAAAGGATCAGAAGTAAAAACAGTAGATCAAGACTTAGAAGCCAGGAGCTCCAAAAGTTCATGAAAGCAAAGGAAATTGCATTTGTTCTCTGTCTGAGTCCATTAGGGGCTACTGTAACAAAATACCATAAACTGAGTTGCTTATAAAAGAACAGAAATTTATTTCTCACAGTTCTGGATTCTGGGAAGCCTAAGAGCAAAATGCCAGCATTTTCCATGTCTGGTGAAGGCTCACTTTCTGGGTGACAGATGGTGCCTTCTCTTTGTGTCCTCACATCGTGGAAGGGGTAGGGCAGCTCTCTGGGGCCTCTTCTCTAAGGGCACTAATATCATTCACTAGGGCTCCACCCTTTTGGCCTAATCACTTCCCAAAGACTCCACCTCTAACTCTCTCACATCTGTTATCAGGTTTTAACATAGGAAGCTTGGGAGGACACAGATATTTAGACCATAGCAGCCACTATGGACATCAACAGGTTGAATCTCACATGTTACAGAAGCTCAGCTGTCAATTTTAAAGAGAATCAGAAGTGTTGTGAATAATTAAAGATTGTTTGGTGGAAATTGCTTATGACTTTGTAAACACATGTTTACAGACTTTGCAAACTTCGTAAACATGTGTGGTAGTATCATGTGGGCTTTAGTATCTGTCTTCAATGCTATTATGAATGTCCTGAACATTATAAAACCTTTTAGCACTTATGAATGTGTTTCTTTACACAAATCTATAAGAATATTAGATTTTATTGAACTATTTTTTGTTTGTTTGTTTTCAGTGACAGTGATGAAAAACCTCTCAAAGGAAGCCTTCGGTCCCTTAATAGGGATATGCAGCCTACTGAAAGTGCTGACAGCTTAGTCGAATACGGAGAGGGAGATCATGCTCTATTCAATGAAGATGGATCATTTATTGGTGCCTATGCAGGATCTAAGGAGAAGGGATCTGTTGAAAGCAATGGAAGTTCTACAGCAACTTTTCCACTTCGGGCATAAACACAACATGTGTAACCAACCCTACTGGTTCACCCCAACCTTTCATATTTATCTGTTCAAGGGAGCAAGAACTTTCATATAGGAATAGAAACATGTTGACTGAAGATTTCATCCAGAAGTCAACATCCTGCAATTATGTTGAAAAAAGTAGCACTGCCTTCAAAATATAAAATGCCAAGCACTTCAGGCCTATGTTTTGCTTTTGTTGTTTTCAGGTGCTCGAAATGCAAAACACAAAACGAATCCTGTGTTTAGATACACCTCAACTAAATCCAAAGTCCCCATTCAGTATAGTCCATATTTGCCTGATTTTACTATTCAGTGTGCTTGCATAGATATTGCTACCTTGTGGGTTTTCCTCCGTATGCACATTGGCATACAGTCTCTGAGAACTGGCTTGGTGACTTTGCTTCACTACAGGTTAAAAGACCATAAGCAAACTGATTATTTAAAATGTAAAAAAGAATATGAATGTCTTATTAAAACATTTCATTGAATATATACAGTCTAAATTTATTATTTAAATTGTAGTAGCAAAAGTCTTAGGTGAACAATCAACTAGTATTTATTGAGCTCCTATTTGGCCAGAGATGGTCATATTTAAACAGAAGTATAAGTTTTTCAGTTTCAACATTTTTTAAATTTCTATCAGTTATGACATCCACGAGCATCACTTTTTGTGTCTGTGTTTTTTTGTTTTTTGTTTTTTCTTGGACTAAATTCAACTGCATGGAAGCAGTGGTCAGAAGGCTGTTTCATACAAGAACAGGCAGAAAGTGCCCATTGTTCTGGATTCTAATAGCTACATCTACTTAATATCTTCATTTCTAAATTGACTGCTTTTACCTTTTTTCTATGTTTATGTAATGGTATGCTTGCATATATTTCATGAATACATTGTACATATTATGTTGATATTTACACAGTTTAAAATATAGATGTGTTTTATTTTGAAGGGAGAAAAGGAACATTAACAGGCATGTTTGTACAGTTAGAATATATTAGTAAGATACTGTTTTTCATCATTCCAGAGCTACGACTAATAACATGAGGTTCCAAAGCTGAAGACTTTGTATAAAGCATTTGGATTTTGTTCTTATATGGTTTTCTTTCAACAGTTTCAAAATAAAATATCATATAAATATTGAGGGAAATGTTTTCATATTTTTCAAAATAGGTTTTTACTGTTGAATGTACATCTACCCCAGTTCCTCAAAAGAAAAACTATTTACATAGAAATTACTACACATATGTTTGCGTGTATGGTATTTTAAACATCTTTGTGGTGAGAATCTGTTTCCCCTATATTCTCCTTCTGTCAAAGTCAGTACAAATTCAGGGAATTTATTTTCTGGCATTTGTGCTCCAGTCCTTTTAAAATTGTCCATGAACATGGTTTAAAAACAATATGGAGGATGATGCATACATGTCGGTCAAGTTCAGCACTAGACTTGACATTTTACGGAAACATTTTTTAACCTTACCCTGAAATACTTAACTACTGTTTAAATGAAATTCATTTATTTTACTTTAGTTTTTGAGCTGTGATTATTGTTATACAGTTACGTCCTCAAGTTGGATTTATGTAACCCCTTATATTTCATGGATACCAACATTTGGGGTATTTATAATAGTCAGCGCAGGAATGCACATGGAATATCTACTTGTCCTTTTGAACCTCACATGTCCTCCTGAAGCATAGACAGGAAAAGAATGTCTTATTTAAAACTACAGTTTATGGGCTCAGGATTTGACCACAGTCCTGGGAGTAAGCATTTCAAAGGGGAAGGCATCGTGGTCTCCACGCCGTGTAAATGTGAGGATGTGATGCACATCCATCAGTGCAACTCGAGCTCCATCCTCATCTGATTTCTAAGGTGCCGATTTTCTGGAGGAACAGTCATCATGTTTTGATTTATCTGGGAGAAAATTGTCATGCCCAGCTACTGAAGAGGGCAAGGTTGTGACGTTCAAGTTTAGTTCTCATACTATTCTATCTCCTCTTCTTTGTCGTCAGTCAAAATGTGGTTTTTAAAGAAAGTCATGCAGGTTAGAAATAATGTCAAAAATATTTAGGAATTTAATACCCTTTAAGTCAGAAGATAAAACAAATACTGAAGTATTAGCTCTTCCTACACTTCGTGTTCCCCTTTAGCTGCCTGAAAATCAAGATTGTTCCTACTCAGATCTTTTGAGTGGCTAAAACTTACGGATGTGAAAAATGAGATTGAATGATGACTATGTTTTCCTATCATTATTACCTTTCCTCAATACTATTGGGCTACTACTGGGACTCTTCAGCACAAAAGGAATAGGTCTATGATTGACCCTGATTTTAATTGTGAAATTATATGATTCATGTATTTTATGAATCAGAATAACTTTCACATAAAATAAATCCAAGTAGGTTAAAATGGATTTCATGACTTTCCCTCAGAAAATGAGTAATGGAGTCCATGATGTGCAATGGTAATTATAAATTGGTGAGGCTTGTTTGCAAAACGCCCACTAGTAATAAGGCAACAGCCAATATTTAGAACTTTGTTCTTTACTGGATTCACACTAACTTTCTCCAGTCTACTTCCAATATTATTTAATGTAACTGATTGTATATAGTCTCAAGAATGGTTAGTAGGCATGAGTTCCTAGAGAACTGTCCAAGGGTTGGGAAAATCCAAATTCTCTTCCTGGTTCCAGCACTCATTTTGTACATAAACATTAGGCAGGTTGCTTAACCTTTTTATTTCAAACTCTCAACTCTAAAGTGCTAATAAATAATCTCAGTTACCTTATCTTTGTCACAGGGTGTTCTTTTTTATGAAGAAAAATTTGAAAATGGTAAAAGCTAAGATGCCTTTTAACTTCACAAGCAAACCTTTAACTAATTATGTATCTAAAAGTCACCCCCCACATACCAACTCAACTTTTTTCCTGTGAACACATAAATATATTTTTATAGAAAAACAAATCTACAGAAAATAAATCTACTGTTCTGTGAGCAGTATGATTTGTACATGCCATTGAAAATTATTAATCAGAAGAAAATTAAGCAGGGTCTTTGCTATACAAAAGTGTTTTCCACTAATTTTGCATGCGTATTTATAAGAAAAATGCGAATTTGGTGGTTTTATTCTATTGGTATAAAGGCATTGATATTTTAGATGCACCCACGTTTGTAAAAATGTAGAGCACAATGGAATTATGCTGGAAGTCTCAAATAATATTTTTTCCTATTTTATAGTCATGGAAGAGATAAGCTAAAGAGAGGAAAATAATGAGAAATGTTGGTGTGCTTTTCTAAGCATTTAAAACGTAATTGCCAATTGAAATCCTAAATATGTTTACATGCCATTAAGATATGATTCTTGTAACAATGTTAAATTGATTATAATGGGATTGGGTTTGTTATCTGTGGTAGTATATATATATCCTAGTGTTCCTATAGTGAAATAAGTAGGGTCGAGCCAAAACTTTCTTTGTTTTGTACCTTAAATTGTTCGATTACATCATCAAAAGAAATGAAAGGTATGTAGAATGGGTTCACCTGATTACCTTTTTCTTTTGGCTTGGATTAATATTCATAGTAGAACTTTATTAAAACGTGTTTGTATTGTAGGTGGTGTTCGTATTATGCTTATGACTATGTATGGTTTGAAAATATTTTCATTATACATGAAATTCAACTTTCCAAATAAAAGTTCAACTTCATGTAATCCAAAAATGTTTGTATTCTGTTCTACACAGTTAAGAAGAATCAGAATTTACATATTAATCTTAACTACTTCGGTTGCCTCTGATCCTGGAATATCTATAAATGAAATATAATTTAATAAAGTATAAATAAGATATAAATAAAATATTTTGATTTCAATTAATTTACAAATATACAATATCATCAACGTCTATAAAACAGAATATTCCAATAAAATTTATACTTATGATAAATATAAATTTAAGATGAATGTATATTTATCTGGTTATTTTTAATAAAAATGTAGAAATGTCACCTTCCAAGAAAATGCCCAGTATGCTATATTTTCAGTGAGGCTATTAGATAATTTTGACATGGTCTCTTAGAATTGGGTTACCCAGTTTGGCTCAGTGGACAATCTATCGGAAATTGTTGTTTTTAAAACTGTTTTATTGAGCAGACATGGAGACTTACTGAAATCGTCACTCTTTGTGAGGATGAGTTGGGTGGATCACTTAATGCCAAGAGTTCAACATCAGCCTGTGCAACATAGAGAGACCTCGTCTCTACAAAAATTTTAAAAAAAATTATCTATACCAAGCACTTTACATAGAATACCACATTTAATCCTCGAACAATATTCTCTGGTTTATTAAATTAGGGAACCGGGAGGTTAACTAACTTAATGAGTGTCACCAGCATGGGCTAGAACTAAAAATTAAACCCAGGGATGTTTGACTCCAAAACCCTAATTCATTATACCATTAATAGTACATTTTTTCATGCCCTCGCTCCTCCACCTTTTCTTAGAAATACTAAAGAAAGGTGAGTTTCAACTTAATGCTGACTTATTGATCATGCTTGCAAACACCTTGACTTTAAGATATGTGATCAAGACATATGATAGAGGAAAACAATCAATGCTTTACTGTATAAACAGTTGAATGTCTACAACCTAAAAAGAAGTAATTCAAATAAGCCAGTTATTTTTAAATGAATGTCACACATTTCATTATATTCCACTCACTCTTTTGGCAAACTGAAAAAGAACAGAAGCTTTTTATTAGAAGTGGCTTCAAAAACAACTGCACTAAACATTTTTAAGTTGATATTTGTATTTCCTCATCAAACACCAGAATCTGTGGTAGAATATCTCTCTTCTTTTGCTATTCTCATTTGTTTCCCTGTAAAATACAACACAGAATGTTTAAGCCATATGTCTCTGGACTCTTGGCATCCCACTTATGGAGAACCTTTATCACCAAGATAAATCAGACGTTAAGTCAGATAAACATATGCACGATAACGTTTCAAGGGCCTTGTTTTAGGATTTTAGCATGTGTTAATACAATGTGAGTTTTTATCATCCTCACATCACTTACAGTGTGATGCAATAGCATATATATACATGAGTAAAGAAAGAATAAAAAATGGAAATTCCCATATTACCTGAAAGAGATAATATATTGCACTGCAACTGAAATGCATAAATTCTTTTAACAGGTGGAAGAAATGTTTCATTGATTGGTCTACTTATAACACACTGAACCATGAAATATTTTCCAAAGTGATCATCTATATAGATTGTTCCCAAAATAGTTCTCTTGAATCACTGATTCTGTGGAAAACATCATGTTTGACAAAATTATTTTGGGAATGTTGGCAAACATAAGTAAATGGATACATTTGCTGCATTGAAAATCCTTAGGAGAATATGGCATCAAAACTTGTTGGACACTGGAGTTTTTTGCAGACTTAACCTCAGGCCTCTTTCCCACTCTACTGCTTTCCTAAGGTATCTGGTCCATTTAAGACTTTGATTGCCATGGGCAGACAGATGACTTCAAGTCATTTTTAGCCCAGTTCTCTCCTCAGATCTGAGGCTTTTATATGTGACATTTTACTTGACATCCCTCTGATGTCTGTAGGCTATTTCAAACTCAATGTTTCAAAAGCAAATGCATAATTTCCACTTTCCAAACCTGTTTTTCCCCCACTGTGCTGTTCAGTGAATGACAGCAGTAATCCATCCAACCACTCAAGACAAAAACCTAGACATTGTCCTTCATACTTGAGCTTTCTCTTTCAACCTCCGTGCTCAATCCATCACAAAATTCTGTTGATATTTTCTCCTATGTGTCTCCCGGATCTGCCCACTTGTCTGTACTGGGACCGCTTTTATGCTGAGTGATCTTTCTGTGTCAACTGGCCGCACTCCAAACTCTTCTCCATTATGCAGGCAGGGTGATTTATGAAGTGCAATTCTGTTCATGCTGTTTCCTTACTTTGAACAAAAACAACAAATAGCTTTCCATTTCTTCTAAGATAAAAACAAAAATCTATAATTGGCTTCCAATGTCCTGCATGGTCAGATACCTACTTAGCTTCCAAGTCCCTTATTTTCTGGTTCTTTTTTTTTCCTTTCTCCATTCCAGTCCTGATGATTGTATCAAACCAGTCTTCTGCATGCTTCAGATTCTGTAAGGCTCATCTATCTTATATCAGCCACTGCTGGAGTGAACAGTTCTGCATGGACCAAAGCTGACTAACTGCAAGTCAGCTTGCAACTAGCTGCAGTGTTCATGATGCACCTTTGCACTATGGTATGAGATCCTGTGAGACTGCCTGGTGCCCATTCATGCTCAGTCTGGAAGCATGGAAGGGTTAACACCTTGTGGGCCAAACATTTATCCAATGGGAGAATGGAACTAGTGGATAAATGCCTGTCTTCTCTCTTATCCTGTGTCCCCTCCCTCTTCTCTTATAGCAAATGGTCCCATGGGACACAGCAATCGTTTGCATTCAACAGTGGCCAACTCAATAATGTATCTTCTATTGGTTCTCCCTGATTCCTTGTCTCATGCTCCCTTTTGCCTCATGCCTGGTACCTAGGATTGCACTCCCTAATAAATGAGTAGCCCATGTACTGATTCCTGCAGGCTCTGCTGTTAAGGAATCCAGGCTAAGGTGTGTCTTTTATCAGCTCCAGATATTTTCTAATTCTTTCCTGTCCTGAGAAACCTTTAAATTTCTTACCTCTCCTTCACAAAACCACTGATCTGCTTTCAAGTTTAATATCATTTCTCCAGGGAAAACTTCCATAACTAGGTGAAATCATCTTATTTTAATATGTCGTGGTGTTATGTACCTTTGATTTCTAGCATGAACCACTGTTGAAGTTTTACTTTTATTACATGGCTATTGATTACCATCTCTATTTATCCTATAAACCTAAAAATTTTATGAGGGCAGGAGATGCACCTTCATTTTCACTGGAAATACCATCTGCCTAGCAGGATGTCTTGTATCTGCTGGGCATTTATTAAATATTTACTAAATAAAAGAATAAATGTCACAAGGAGGGATATTCCAAATAATTAATGCATTTGAGAAAATGTCAGTCCAGCTGCATGAAAGAAGTCTCTATTTGCACCCCACAAACTGTTCTTACCCCTTGTGTTTTTCTTCTTAATAAATGACTCCACCATCCACCCAGTAACTCAAGCCAAAAGCTTTAGGATTGTTCTTGAATTCACACTTTCCCTCATTGTCCTACAACCAACCCATTGTCTCCTACAGTGCTAACTCCAAAATATAGTTTAAATCTATTCATTTTTCTCCATAGCCATTGCTACCATCCTAAACTAAGCCAAAGGAATCTTTTTCATGTCACTGACCTTCCTTCATTCTTGTCCCTTTCTCCAACCTGTAAAACAACACCAGGGAAATTTATAAATATAAGTCAGATTGTATTAGTGATTTCTCAGTAAATTTAGCCACAATCCTAAATGTCTAGCCACATGGCTGTGTACTAGCTAGCTCTGCCTGCCTTATGACCTTGGCTCATAAATTC
The DNA here is from genome assembly GCF_043159975.1 of Macaca nemestrina. NCBI lineage: Eukaryota > Metazoa > Chordata > Mammalia > Primates > Cercopithecidae > Macaca > Macaca nemestrina. Next base: position 139,143,144 of record NC_092126.1, read on the forward strand.
TTCTCCCAAAAGCAAAGCTTGTGCCACACTGCCCCTCTGTATATTTCTGGAGCCCACCAAAACTTTTTCTTGCCTCAGGGCATTTGCAATGGCTGTTCTTTCTGCCTGGAATCTTTTCCCAAATTTTGTATGAACTTGCTTGTTATCATTTAAATCTCTGTTTAAAGGTCACTACTTCAGAGAAGACATTTCTAATTACCAACTCTAAAATAGCCAGGCTCTATGATGTTATTCCTTTTAATTTCTCCATAGCAATCATTACTACATGAATTTATATTCTTAGTTTTTTTCTTCCCTGTTGTCATTACACTTTAAGCTCTATGAGAATAACTTTGTCTTGTTCACTGCTTTCATACCTAGAATTGGCTCCAGAATATAACAGATGCTAAACTTGTTAGGTAAATGAATGAATTAAAGCACTAAATGAAAAAATACAAGAAATCATAATAAGAAAAAAACAAATTAACCTTCTTATCAAAACCTATTGGCTCCAGTTTTTTTTAAATATTCATATATTTAGAATATACAGTTGCCTCCACCAAAAACTCTTATATAGTGCATAAACACATAAAGCTGCTCACAGCAGGACTGATCAAACTGACAAAAAAAATAGATTTTTCTTTTACAGCTGATGCCAAGCCCTTTCTCTTGTCCTTTTAGGGGAAGGAAGTCATTATTAATGTTTTATAAAATAATTGCGTGACATGTAAATCAATAATTCCAGTTATAAGAATCAGTACAAAAAATGTTCTTTGCTAAATGTCAGTATCTTACAAACAATGAAGTTAACTGCAGTACAGTATGCATTTGAATAATTATAATGAATTAAAATGTTTATAATCTATGACTATAAATTCATAGGAAAAATGGTCATATTATAAAAAAAGTAAATTCCTGCATATAGTATGAGAATCAACTATGTTTTAAAATAAAATTTAAAATTGCCAACACATGCTTTTTTGATTAATTTAAACAGTGGATAATAATAATAGTAATAATAAAAAGCATGTTTTAATTAAAGATGCAGTTAAAAGTCTCCACCACTAGATGGAAGTGTTTCAAAGTAATGTAAACTGTGCCATACAGAAAGCATCCTACAGTCAGGATATTTTCTTCGCGAAGGCAGTTTTCAAGATTTAGCATGTATTATGTATGTATTACTTAGTTTACACTTCTTCTTTCACTTCTAAATTGTGGCTTTATTATAATCTTTATTGACTTTCTTTGATGTAAGTTTTGTAAATTACATAGGTTTTTTTTTTTTTCTAATTTAGAAGGGGTCAATGTTTTTCAAATGTTAACAAAGTATGACAAAATAATCTTGTTATAATACTTAGGACTTAAAAAACAGTTTTCTAGTTTAATATTTTAAATACTGGTAGAAAGAGATGGAAATAATGTCTGAATTATTTATATTACCTATTTCTAAACAAATCGATATTTCTTACCTTTTTCTTTAATGCATATGAATACCTCATTTACTGTGCTAAAATATTGTCTGATATACATACATAAATACAATAGTAGTACTAATAGCTGTGAAGTCATGAAGATAAAAATGAATTCAAATATGTAAATACTTTAGAACAGTATCTGTCATATGCAAAATGCTAATCACACATTATTGCATGTTAATTAAACATTTTTATAAAATTGTCAACTGAGAAAGTGTAGTTATGGTCATGTTGATAATCCTACAGTAAAGGATAAGTGTCTATCTGAAATAAGCTCTGTATCTTGCCAAGAAAGGGCACCAGATGAAATCTGAGTTGACATATGTTGTAAATAAAGCCTTAATTTCAAAATTGAGTTGAACTTTAACTTTAATACATAAAAATTAAATAATTCTGTGTAATTGGCTACCACCCATATTAATATCATCAAAGTCCAGTGGGCACCCACATCACCTGAATGGCTTGTTAAGGCAGATTGGTGGGCCCCAGCCTCAGAGCTATTAGTTTTGTGGATCTGAGGTGGGCCCCAAGACTTTGCATGTTAAAAAAAATTACTGTCGATCTAGGAATCACACCTTGAGAAACAGTGGCCTACTACAGTGCATGGATTTGAACATAATCAGTTAAACAAAAGAAAATTCAGAAAGAATGAAAATAACTCCAAAATATAAGAATGGTTCATTAATTATTTGAATACTCTTTTTAAAGAAGTAGCAAATTAACTTTCAGAATGAAAAAGTTATGGCATACTTCCTTCAAGATTTGTGAACTAAAATCCACAACACAGAGATGATTGCCCTGGACATAGGGATAGGGAGTTACAGCACATGCACAGTGTATTTGCATTTCCTGGGTTTGTAGCATCCCATGGACTTTAATATCTGGCAGATCAATTTTATTTTTTATCCCAATTAACACTGGTGTAGGAAAATTTGCTCAGCATTCTGTTGTATTCAATTTTTAATAAATTGAGCCAATAAAACAACTAATTTTGAAAGACTCTGAGAAGACATAAAATGGTTGGAAAACTTCTTTGTGATCTGTTTTGTCTCTGTGGCAGAACAGTCTCACATTTGCTCATGATTCTTTCCAAGTCTGGGCAGGTAGTCCCTTTGCAATGGGATAAGCAACACAGGACTTTCTAAAATCCTTTAATGACTCAGTTCCCACTCTCCTTCTAGCTGCCTTTTCTTTATCTTACTAGCAGTTTTGAAGTGTTTACCTAGGGCAGATTACTATAAACCTTTTCTAAATTATCTTACTTCCCAGGATCCTGCACACTTTTCTGTTTTACAAAACTTTAGGAAATTTTTGAGTTAATGGGGACACCTAGTGTACATGGTAAAATGGACACCCAAATTACTGCACAGGACGTACCAATACAGAACTATGTTAGAGTTACAGGAGAATGCAGTTTAATAGACACAAATTACTAATGTTAGTACTTCTTTCTGAAAATATAACTTATCTAAGGGTGATATTCTTCAGTCTCAGGTTTTGTCATGATGTTAGAAAAATTCACAACCTAGACTGTAGCTGTGACAGTTTCAAATCTAAGACATGTAATTCCAGTGACTATAGTATAACGGTAAAATTAAAATCTAAAGCGAACCCTAACACTGTGAGTCTCAACAGAATTGGCAAAAATGAAAAATGATGCTAATGTCTGAAGTTGACATGGGAGATACTAACCTGTTTGTTTATAACTCCTGCTGGTAATACAAATTAGTAAAATAATTAAGGAGAGCAATTTGACCATATGTATTAAAACATATAAGAAGTTCCAAAATATGCTCTAGGAAAATAATTAAGAATACTATATTTCCTATTTTCCTATAATTTACATTAAATTGTAGGGAAAATAATCCATATTGTTCAAGTGTTTTACATGACTATTTCAAATAAAGCCCCTGATGAAGATAGCATTTTATAATAATAGAATATCAGAACAAAAAGACCCATGGAGTTCACCTAGTCCAGGAGTCAATACACTGATGTATAAACCTTGTATTTTTGTGCATGTGTATATTATCTGCGAGAAATCTATAATACCATCCATCATACTTGAAGGTGCCTACATGCACAATTTGGCAGTTAACACAGGAGTTTTAGGAATTCTCTGAAGCCCAGTTTATTCATCACCCTCCGAAACAAATGGTCTAGTCAATTCTGCATTTAATGCAAGAGGAAACTGAGATCTAAAACAAGTTTCCCAAACGTACTGTGCTCATTATAGCACATACTACATAAACTAGCCCTAGTTCTATACATTCTAACTTCAAATCCAGTTTCCTATCTATATTTATCTCTATTTCTATATATCCATATGCTTTATAAACTATAAAACCCCTATAATGTGTTTTGATGTTTGCACTCTTACATTTGTCATTAAAGATTAGAATTCCTTGGTAGAATAAGAGGATATTAAGTTTGGTACTATTATTTTATCAAATGAATCCAGAGAAAGGGACCAAGAAATATGGCCCAAGGTCATGTTACTTATTTACATCGATCAAAGCCAAAAGGTAGCCTCTGATGTTTTAGATCGATGTTTTGCCATTGGTATTTCAGATATCAAAATCTGGCTACATAACCTGGTATACCTCCTAAAATTCAGTTTTATTATCTGTAACAATATCTAACTTTTAGGTTTGTGGAGAGGAATGAATGAGAAAATCATAACTAAAGTAACAAGAACAGAAATATACTCTTAACAAAAGGTTGTTGAACACTGTAGAACAAATGTGAATACATGTAGTACGTAATTATTATTGTATTAATCTGGGTTCTACAGAGAAACAGAAACAATAGCATACACATAAATATGCATACGTTATATCTATCTATCTATCTATCTATCTATCTATCTATCGATCAATCGATCAATTTACTACAAAGGATTGACTGCCACAATTATGGAGGCTGAGAAGTCCAAGATCTGCAGTCAGCAAGCTGGAGGCCTGGAAACACAATGGTATAGTTCAACTTTGAGTCCAAAGCCCTGAGAATCAGGAGAGCCAATGGTGTATGTTCCAGTCTGTGTTTGAGTCTGAAAGCTGGAAAAGACCAATGTCTTAGCTGGAAGACAGGCAGTCAGAGAAAGGGAATTCTTTGTTACTCAGCCTTTAATTCTATTCACATCTTTAATAGATTGCATGAGGCCTATCCACACAAGGGAGGGAATCTGCTCTACCCAGTCCCCCCTCCCTCCCCCTCCTCCTCCTCCTCCTCCTCCTCCTTTTCCTCCCCCTCCTCCTCCTCCTCCTCCTCCTCCTCCTCCTCCTCCTCCTCCTCCTCCTCCTCCTCCTTCTTCTTCTTCTTCTTCTTCTTCTTCTTCTTCTTCTTCTTCTTCTTCTTCTTCTTCTTCTTCTTCTTCTTCTTCTTCTTCTTCTTCTTCTTTTCTTCTTCTTCAAGTCTTATTCTCTCACCCAGGCTGGAGTGCAGTGGCACCTTCTTGGCTCACTGCAAACTCCATCTCCAGGGCTCAAGCAATGCTCCTGCCTCAGCCTCCCAAATAGCTGGGACTACAGTCTGGGACTACATGGCTAATTTTTGTGTTTTTTAAAGATGGAGTTTTCATCATGTTGCCTAGGCTAGCCTCAAACTCTTGAGCTCAAGTGTTCCTCCCACCTCAGTCTCCCAAAGTGCTATGATTACAGGCATGAGCCACTGTTCCAAGGCAGGAAAACAGTTTTTGAGTAGGAGCTGTTGGGTTTTAACTCCACCAGAGGTCTCACATCTTTCTAATACTTTGCTACTATAAGCAAAGCTTCTGTAATAGCCACTGCCATTTCTTAAATACTCACTGAAATGATCAGGTCATAAACGATAATTGTCTGCAGGCTTTCCAGAAAAAAAAAATGTCTGGGAGTCATCATAATTTGAACAAGTGGCAAAGAGTCTTGTGGATTGACTTCTAATTGTCGTGTAATGCTAGGTTTCCCTTGGATAAGTAATTCTCTGTCTTTAATACAAGAAATCTTAACCTCCTTTAAGAATTCATTGCAGGTCTCATATTTTCTTCGGGACCATGGGCAGGTGGCCATAGCATTCATGTTCCTACCCACTAAAAGAATATATGTGTCATTATTTTTTCTCCTTACAAAATTCTTACTTTCTCTGCTAGCCTTGGTTAAATCAGAGGACACATACACAGCAACTAATTGCTTGCACAACTCCCCATTGTATAGTTAAGTTCATTGGAAAACACATTATACTGGAATCCTGCAGATGGTTGGACACATGGTATCTAAAATGTTATTTATACTTTGTAACTAGTCACTATGACTACAAGATTACCCGAGCCTTAATAATTAAAAATGTGTATTCTGTATCAAAGTCCATGATCATCATTTTCACACTGCATGCATTGCAGTAAGAAATTTACAGTCACTTCATTTCCTGCATGTCAACAACAAATATATATGTATAAACATCACTGTGTGAGATTAATAGTGACAGGGTGATAACAATCAATGATAAAATGAATCAACTTTTTTTTCTCATAGTGTATGTTAGTGGGTTAGATTCTAAACCACTTCTAAACTTTAGAAGATGAATTTTAAAGTCAGTAAAGCTGATGAAAAAATGGCAACTCATTTTACATGCCAGCTCTGATCATTTGGTAATGGCTGTCTGCTGTGTTGTCTTGAGTAGAAAGGTACATTCAGGTAGGACAACTGAGAGCACCACAGTGGATTAGTGATGTTTGCCCTGGACATACGAATAGGGAGTTACAGCACACACAGAGTGTATTTGCATTTGCTGGGTTTGTAGTTATGAGTTTCAGGTTTTAAAAGTCATAGATTCTTGGTGTCATTATTTGTTAGCTAAATAGCTAAGTGACTTTGGGTAAGTTATTTAGTCTCTCAGAGTCTCAGCTGCACTCAGTTCCAGTTCCATCAACTGCAAATTGAGGAAACTAATATTATCTCTCCTTATCTCTCTCTCTCTCAATGGTTATGATTTAAAATGCATGTAAAGTGGTACTTAGCATAAAGCTGAGTATTTTAAAATGTTAGATGATACTATTGCTACTGCTACTAATTATATTAACAAATAATATTTCTTCAGGTTCATCATGCACTGAAGAAGTAACTGGTCAGCAGAGACATTAAGAACACATAGCAACCCCTTATCCATCCTCCTAATCTTACAAAAGTCATTCCTTTCAAACAAGTCCAAAGCAAAATGCCTAAAACCTAAGCTTTTCAGGAGTCCACTGTGGCACGGTGAACAGTATGACAGCCTTTGGAACATTATAGGTAGGGGGAACCTAGGCTCTACTATTTAACTCAGTACCACACAGCTGGGCTCTAAATATCAAGTCAGTGCAAAAGTAATTGTGGTTTTTGCCATTACTTCTAATGACAAAAACCACAATTACTTTTGCACTAACCTAATACTTTTCCCATTTCTCACTAAAGTGTCATAAAATGTATGCAAACAAAGGCAATTTATACATTCCAAAGTACAACACATATGAAGGAATATAGACATTTCAATGCCATTAAAAATTCAGAAAACTCAGAAAATAATACATAACATTTACCCATCACCTGAGACTACCAATGTCAACAACTTGTCAGATTTATTTCACATGATATTGTCACTTATTTAAAGCAGAGGATGGATAAGGGATTGCTATGTGTTCTTAAATAAGTGATGCCTTATGTTGGAATCTCTTAGCTTCGAAGGTGAATCATTTATGCTTTTAAGAAGTTCCAGGAGCTACTTTTTTAAAATCTAGAATTGAGAACAGATTTGAAAGTTGATGATTGTAGTGTTTGCTGAAATTGTGGGGCCATTCAAGAAGATGGGGAATAGCCAAGTGACTTCAGAACTAGCTTGTAAGTCTCATGGCAAAAAAAGGCATTCAGTCTTTGAGCTGTCCATCTAAACCCTAGATGGGTAACAATTTTGTTGGGCTCAGCTATGTGGAAGGAGGAGTCTAAGAGCAAATTCAGTCTTGGAATCCAACAAAATCAGCTTCTGAGAGGGAGACAGAGACAAAGAGAGAGAGAGAGACCAAGAGACAGAGGAGAGAGGGAGAGATCTTCATTACAGTATTTTCCACAGTAGTATGACTAGCTTTCTTTTTAGCAGGGCAGCTTGTCTCCAATTCCTCTAATGCAAAATGAAATTTATATGACTCCTTTAACACTTTGGGATATAAACCATTTAGAAAGGACTGGAACATTCCTCTTGCTCACAGTTGCTTTTCTCTGATTTTTACTAAACGAAGCTGCATATTGCAGCTGCCCTGTTCTTCTACCTGTTTTTTTCTCCACTTGTAGATAGCAGAAAGATGTTTAAGTCTATGCATGTCATTATGATGAGTTATTTCAGCAAGGAAATCACTATTGGAAAAAAAACCCAAAAAACTGTGACTTTTGGTGCCAAAAATAAGCACTTATCACTTAAAATTTTCGAAGAGAAGCCAAAGTCGTGCCACAAGACTTTGGGTAAGCACATCAGATTGCTAGGTTGAATGTGTAACCTCATTATGCAGTGTTCCTTCTGATGAAACATCTGACTTGGATGCTTTCCCTCTCACCAGAAAACTTTTTTGACTTTTCTTCTTCAGAATGAAAGAATCTCTGTAACTCTAAGTCTATCTCTTTCCCAGCAATCACACTTTAAATCAATGTGTTAGAGCAGTGGCTTCATTCCTGTGACTTCCCAGATCACCATTTCTCAAAGAAGCCTCCCTGGATCCTATTAAGTTTGTTCCTTTGGGGATGGAAGAGGGAGTAGGTGGAGGAACAGAAGTTTTCTATGATCAAAGGAATGAGAAAGTACAATAAAAATAAGTCCTTTCCTAGAGAGTCAAAATACACGTTTAAAACAGTGAGAATATGGAATGGAAGTTTGTTTAAACAACTTTCACAAACTTGTTCTTAGGATTTTTTTTTTTTTTTTCACAGAACCCTTATTAATATAATGTGAGGCATTTCAAAAACACAGTTTGGCAAATACTGGTATCAATCTTTTTTTCCTTCAACTCTTAAATATGTTGCTCACTCTATCTTTCTATTTGTATTTATTTGGGGTGTTTAAAACCATTCATTTCATAATCTCTAACCTATAGTTAGTAAGCTGCCTAGTTCTCCCCAAAGAAGAAGTAGGAAATTACGTTCTATAGTTTATGTTTACAAAATGCACTGTTTGAATTCGTTATCACTAAATTATTTAATTTGATTCTAATTAAGTTTCTGGTGGACCATGTGGAAAACTTAGAAAGAAATTTTATTCTCTAACCTGATGAATGATAGTCATACAGGCATGATACTTCAACCAAACTAAACAAAAAATATTGCATATATTCTCAGGAGGCATTTTCCTTCTCATAGACTGAATATGTCCATTGCATAAGTGAAATACAGTCCTTGGACTGTTTTCTACAGTCCAAGTACAGACCTTGGACAAGTACAGACCTTGGACAAGTTGTCTACATAAATTAGGAAAAGATCTGAAATAGCATCAATCAGAAGAAAGTGTAAGAGATCGGGTTAAGGATTCTGAAAACCTGGTGTTAATGTTATACCTTTGCATTTACTAATTGTGTGATGTTGGACAAATTATTCAATTCTTTTTTTTTTTTTTTTTTGAGACGGAGTCTCCCTCTGTCACCCAGGCTGGAGTGCAATGGCTCAATCTCAGCTCTCTGCAAGCTCCGCCTCCCAGTTTCACGTCATTCTCCTGCCTCAGCCTCCCACGTAGCTGGGACTACAGGTGCCCGCCACCACGCCCCGCTAACTTTTTTGTACTTTCAGTAAAGACGGGGTTGCACCGTGTTAGCCAGGATGGTCTCAATCTCCTGACCTCATGATCCGCCCGCCTCGGCCTCCCAAAGTACTGGGATTATAGGCATGAACCACCGTGCCTGGCCAAGTTATTCAATTCTTACGGCATTCTGAATGATGTGAAGATTAAGTGAGATAATGAATATAAAAGTCTTTAGCACATGCCTGATAATAAAGCACATTAAAATGGTAGCTACAATTTTATTCTACTAATGAGGACATAAATTGAGAAGGAAGCTAAAATGTCCACTGAAACTGATACCACTAATGCCTAGAATGCTGGTGTTGGTCTGACATTTAAGCTGAGTATTAAAATTCCTCTTTTTGTTTTCTTTTTATTTGTTTTCCCTCATAGGCCTTTTTGGAATTTCTTAGGTCATCTGAAATAGTCCTTTGTGATGATACATTAATGTTAATTGTGTAAATAATCTATGAATTACTATTAAGAAACCTTTGTTTTTATTGAGCTAAACAGTCTTAACAAATCAACAGCAATGCAACAGGGTGTTAAAATAAACCCAAAGCTATCAGTTATCAGATATCAGGCATCTAAGAGTGGTGTAAACGAATCTGTCTGATAGAACATGCAAACTTCAGGTGTCTGAGGATGATAACCAGTTAGATGTCTCTGAAACAGCTTGCCCACATTGAGGGTGAAATTTGGGCATCTTACATCCTATGAGTCTCAACTCCCCCACTCCTCCCTAAGGGAAAGAGCCGGAGGTGCTTCTTTGTTTGCTTCTAAAGAAGATACTATCAGTAGAATCATGAAGAGACCTTGAAATGGACCCCCTGAGTTTAATGGTTCACGGTAAACTGGTGTCTGAATCCTATCTGTAAAATCCAAAGACAAGAGATGGATAATTGAGTGTAGACGAGTGGAAGAGGAGAAATGGCATTGAATCACATTTCAATCTAAGAGTCTTTTGGGGCCAAGGATGGGCAAGTGATTTCTCTGGTACTGATATGGACAATGAGGGAATGAGAGCTGGTATGGGGTGGTGGATCAAGAGGAAGTGGTTAAATCTTCTTCAAGAACAGTCCCCTAGAAAAATGAGAAACATCAGCCGAGAAGAGCTGGCAGTGCACTTTTGGATTCTAATGGGGCTGCTACAGGAGGAAATGATGAGCAGATATGAAAATCTGTGTGCCCAGTCAATGGAGCTGGGGGAGAGTGTTGCTTCCAAACAGAAAAGGATTGGTCTCCAAAGAACCAACCAAACCCTCCAGGAGAGGAAGAATCAGTGATAAACACCTGCCAGACTTAGAGTCTGAGAAAAAGAAAAGCAAACCAGATATTCTTCCCCCAAGCTCCACCCGGATCCTTTAGGCTGTTACTTTAAAATCATTATCACCTGGATGTAAACTTTCAAACTTCTAAAGGGAGGGTATGTTTTGTAACTTAAAGGAACATTGGATTTTGCACTGTTGTTCAATGTGCATAACATTGCAGTTATACAAGATAAGAAAGCTCCAGACATCTGCTGTATAGCATAGTGTCTATCGTTAACAATAAGGGATTGTTAAAAATCGTTTAAGGGAGTAGATTTCATGCTAAGTGTTCATAACACATATATACACACCTAATCAAAACAAACAAACAAACAAAACATAAAGGCATACCAAAAACTTTTGGAGGCAATGTATACGTTTATATTGATTGTAACGTAAGTGCATACATATGTGCAAACTCACCAATTGCACACATTAATTATGTGCAAGTTTGTATACAAATAGACTCAATGAAGCTGAAAAAATAAACATTGGTAATTCTTAAAACTCACCAACAAAGTCATAAAACTGCATACATTTTCATCCAGAGGCAAGGAGATACCTTCTGCCATTGAGTCTCTGTAAGTTTCACCTCCCCAAATCCTCCCTAAAGGAAAGAAGTGAAGAGGCTTCCCCATTGGTGCCTAGAGAAAATAACTTTAACAGAATCATAAAGAGACCTTGATAGAGGTCCCCTGAGATTGAGGGAACATAACAGACTGGTGTCTGATTTTATCTTAAAAATCCAGAAGACAAGAGATGAATAGTTGAGGGCAGACAAGTGGAAGAAGAGTTACATGCTTGCATAATACTTCAATCTCGAATCTCAAAGAGTAGAAGACTGAATAAAATTAGTTTATTAATAATACTCATATTCATTTAATTGAACCCGTCCCAGGAACTATGCTATGCACTTTGCCCACATTCAATGCTCCTAACAACCATGTGAGATAAATGTTAGCTGATTTTCAGATAAGGCTATTTATGCACTAAGTCACTCAACTGCTATAAACAAAAAACTGAAATCCAGCCCCAAACCTATGAAACTCTTAACCACATTTTTTTCCAAGATATTACAAATCCAAGTCCAACTTACTTCTAAGTAGAGCATATAGCTCTAGAGAGAATATCATTATTGTCACATGCAAACCTTTTGATCAGAATATTATGAGACTGTGTAATGATATCCTTTTCTCTCTAGAATAAAGATGGTTTACATTTTCTAATGTATCTAATAAAACCACCCCAAAATTTATTTGGTAAAATAGTTCAGTTTCCAGCTCTCCAAAAGATGCTGAATAACAAAGAAATTTTATTTGAATACTTAGAATTGGATTAGACAGAAAATATCCTTGAGAAGATCTTCCTAAAAGGTAGCTACAATTTGTAGAGGACTATGTGCTCGAAAACGAGACGTTCCCAATAAGTCCTGCTCTTGCAAACGAAGCAGGGTGTTCCTTCCCTGTAAACAGGGAGGACAAAGGAGCCAGCTGCAAACAGCAGACCCTGGGGGCTTGTTTATGTGTAAACATCTTGAATATCCAGAAAGTCAGGGAAAGGTCAGAAAAACAACAATGTGTCTCGTGACTTGGCAACGTTCCACAAACGACTGTATAAAATAAAGCAGAGTGTGCCATTCGAGGCGGCCGCCATGTTTGTCTTGTCTTGTGTTGTCTTGTGTGTTCATTCCTTTGTTTAGGAAACACGTGGACCCCCAACACAATTTACCAGTTTGATTATATATTATTTTTATCCATCAATTTGCAATTATAGCAGCAGGAAGTAAAGCAGTGGTAGTCACTGGGAAAGAGGAGGGACACAGCTGAGGGGTCAGTTAATCTAAGACTTATCAGAGGCTTTTGACAAATTATAATTTCATTCAGGTTTCTTTGTCATATTAAAAAAATTAATAAATCCAGACTTTGGTAAAAAGAGATGATTCAAAAGAATTATATGAGAGTGGTGAATGGACATTGAAATGGGGGAGGGAAACTTTCTGATCAGAAGATCAGCAAATGTCTCCAAAGTAAGGCCAAAAAAATTTTTTCTTTGTAAGGAAGAAAAAACAAAGCAGTAGAGGTGTGGGGGAAGTGTGATGAGCAAGAAGGGTGGCTACAGAGAGTAGATCAGAGAGTATTTTACTCTGAGGTCAGCCCATTCCATGAAGGGGCCACTAAAGAGAGACTGTGGACTGGCTCAGGCTAAGGGTGGGTTTGCGAAAGAATAGAAGATTAAACAAAGATTGGTCAACAACTATTTTGTTACATTGATCAGTGGGGAAAGCAGTTCAACTAATCATCTTGGAAGGAAAGAATAGGAATTTTGTCTGTGTGAGTGTGAAGGGCTCTCTGTCTAGCATCATAAACAAGTGGGTACCATGAGTCTTACCTATGTCCTACAGGGAAAGGTGTTTTTTTTGTTTGTTTGTTTTTGTAGTAGGCTAGGTCATTTCCCAGAACATAAAAGGGTGGGAGTATTCTTGTTCCTGTCTTTTTTTTCTTTTTTTTTTTTCTTTTTTTTTTTTTTGTAGGAGCACAGGGCCCAGGTAATACTCAACATTGCACCTCAAAGATCTATATGTTGGTAAGTGCCAACCTACACTATATAGTGAAAAGCAACTTCATTTTAGAAAAGACGCACAACTGATTTCAAAAAAATAAATAATAATAATAAAGCTATCAGTTTTCTTTGATGCTACAATTCAGCATTCTTAATGTGGGGCCTCACTCACATTAATTGGTTTACTCATCTCTTCTGAATACTAATAGATGCTATACTAATAATAGTCACCATTTATTGATTTCTTATGCAAAGCACTGTTCAAAGCATCACATCTTTTATCTTCTTTAATCTTCATAGCTTTACTAAATTTCAGTTACTGTGACTAGAATGATTTTCAAACATAGAAAATTACACCTAGAGAGGCCCAAGTTCCCACAGCCAGTTTTGTAACCCAGGGACATTAGAGTCCAAAATCCAGTCCCTAACTATTACAGTATACCATTTCCCAAAATGTGCAGAGAGAGTGGGAGGGCTTTGTCTCTTCGGTCCCATATCCTAGAAAAGTACTTATTTAAGTATAATTCTAATGTGTGTATCTTTGTTGACTTGGGCTGCTATAACAAAATACCATGCAATGGGTGGCTTAAACCGTAGATATTACTCACAGTTCTAGAGCCTCGGAAGTCCAAGATCAGAGTGCTGGTCAATTCAGTGGTTTCTGGTGAGAATTCTCTTACTGGCTTTTAGATGACCTTCTTCTTGCTGTATTCTTACATGACAGAAGGAGGGAGTGAGGGGTGGGGAGAGAAAGAAGGAGAGGACAAGCACAAGCTCTAGGTGTCTCTTCTTATAAGGACACTAATCCTAGAGGATCAGGGCCCCACTCTTAAGATCTCATTTAACCTTAATTACCTCCTTGGATACCCTGTTTCTAAATGTAGTCACATTGAGGGTTGGGCTTTCAAAATATGAATTTAGGAAGGATTAAATTTCTATCCATAACAGGGTATGAATTGTGGAAATTAAAAGATAAAGAACTATTCACTTATTTTTTTCTTAGAGTAATTGAAAAGGCAGTAACTTTACAGTTACTTTTACAGTAACTTGAGTATACACAATTTTAATAATTGTATTCAGAGAATTCCTTTGGATAAATTACCAGATGGAGCATACTATTAAGCCATCTCAAATTTTGTCTATTATCACTAACCCACTTAGCCCACCCAAACCCAACAGTACAACCCACATTCTCAGCATATTGCATGTTTCTGTGAATTTTTCCAACAGTTATGCATTGTATACCTTCTTAGAACAATTCTGTAATTTATATTGGATGAGAATTTCTTGAGGAATCAATACTGAATGTGTCTGAAACAACAATTTTGGCTTTCCAATTTAAAATATCCTATTTCTCTCTATGACTTAAGATACACTGTCTAGACATGGCTCTCCATGCCAAAATCTAAACAGCACAATCCCAAATAGAAAGGCAATTCATTAAACACACACACACACACACACACTTAGACAATCATTTCTTGTACACAATTTGGCTAAGGGGAAATAAATGTCTGCCTCAAGAAAGAAAGAAATTGAGAAAGAAATAATTGGTCAAGGGAATCCCAAATTATATGGGTAGAGAAAGGAATTAGAAAGCAAAGCAATTTCCAAATAGATTGAGTGTGAGAGGGTAACAAAACTCAGCTTAATTCTCAATGAAAATATCCATGGAATATAAATTGAAGCCAATTTTAAAATCCTCAGTCAAGGGATTAGCTGATGTTCATTATATCTATCTTTTCTCCACAATCTCCATGTTTACATTCCAGACAGCTTGACAAGACTAGAGTTATTTCTTTTGTTGTCATAATCCAAATAATCATCAGTAAAATTATTTGATAGATTTCTCTGCAGTGGAAAATAGAGATTATGTTTTGCCATAATTATTAAGGCTTAGAATAAGTAAATGCCCATGATTATCCTCTATCCACTGTCAGATGTATTTTATTAAGTGATTGCAAAGTCCTTGAATTCCAGCCACAAACTTTGGTTATTGGTTCAATTAGCAATAAAGCCTGGTGTCTTTTCTTCTGTGATATTTTAGTTGTTCTAGGTAGTTTGGGAAGATACTATGAGATTGCTCATTGCTATAGAGCCCATGTTCATCATTATCTATCTGAGTCCCTTTGGGCTCAGAATATTTTATACAGTTAATAGTTTTTCAGGCTTCTTGAGATATGTTACCTGTCTTTGGTTATTCACATGTTGAAACTCCATTCAGTACACTGATTTTCAGGGTACTCCACTTTATGCTAGAGTTGTGTTCCTAAAGACTTTAAATAATTCAAAACTCACTCAATTCAAGACTTATCCTGATAAACTAGGTTTTATATTTACCATCTAAAGAGGGTAATTCCACTTGAAAAGACATAGTTACAATTTATACAACCTGTTATGAGATCAAATTAATATTGGAATTTAATTTTTGGGATGAGAATGGTTTTGCACAAAGTTAGAGCTTTTTATGGTCTATGTCACACTATTTCAAATATAGGTAAATCACATTTATATAAAACATAAACATGGTAATTATAGAATTGTGTTATAAGAGGTTTGTAGTAAGCCACAAAGTCATAGACATATGAGTAAGCTTAAGAGAAAGATGTTGAATAAATTATGCAATAATTATTGAACATTAGCAATTATTGAGAGAATAAAAGACCCCTTTCTTATGCCAAACTGAAGAACATCCTTTAATCCATGAAGGAGCCCAAGCAGCTTGAGTAGAAATCTCACACACACACACACACACACACACACACACACCCCTCTTTTTGTTTCTACCATTCTCCAGACATTTCCATTTGCAACAATGAATGATGATTGGGTCTGCTATTCCCCTTCTTTTCTCTTCACTTTGCTTATTTTTCTCTTCCTCTTTTTCTGCCACAATGTAATATGCTAGACATAATTATTTTCCTGAATAGCTGCCATTTACTGACACCCCAAGAACTCCTACCATGTGCAGTTAGATTCACGCATGCACTAATGATCAAACTCCCCACAATAAACATTACTATCTGACCAAGTCTATAACCAGAGTCAAAGCTCATCATACAGTTCATACACCATTGCGGAAAACTGGAACCAATGCCTGGCTCAGACATGAACGACGATAGCTAATAATGTGGTCATCTAGGGATAGGATATCAAATAGATTTCAAATATTGTGAAAATTGAGATTGGCAAATGGAATATTGGAGACTATTGTCCTGAAGATTCAAAGGCAGCATTGATGACAAGTATGCCAGGATGGCTGAGTGATGTCTGCCATGGGTGTAGACAGGGGATTCCTGGGATATATGCCATGGAGTTGAAACTTGAATTGATGCCTCATGTCACATATTGGGTATCCTTGACTTAGGTGGTAAGTAGACAGATGATGCCTAATGCCTAAACATAGGAATATTTGTCAGTGTCCTGGGTGATTGACAAATACTTGGAGATCAACCTCTAATAGTTAACCACCGAGAACATTGAATGCTACTGCTAAAAACTCAGATCACTAACCCGAAACTCTATACCAATTAACACTGTCTAAGTATCTGGTCACGTTGACTGCACGTCTGGAGTCTCACCTCCCTCAGTTCCCAAAATATGGGTACTTTTCCTGGAACTTCTAACAAGCAAAATGTTTACAGTCTAGAACCAATGGGGAAGATTTCTTTCTGCCAAGGAAGAGCAGAACAATGTGGTGGGGACAGCAGTGGACAGAGTCAGGACTCTCAGATGTTGGTAAAGTTGTGGAGAAAAGTGAATGCTTACACACTGTTGGTGAAATTGCACATATTAATTCAGCCCCTGTGGAAAGCAGTTTGGAGATTCCTCAAATAACTAAAAATATAATTGCCATTTGACCCAGCAATCCCATACTGGGTGTATAACCAAAGACAAATAAATTGTTCTACCAAAAAGACACCTGAACTCATATGCTTATTGCAGTACTATTTATAATATCAAAGACATGGAATCAACCCAGGTGCTTATCAATGGCAGATTGGATAAAGAAAATGTGTACACATACACAATGGCATACTACGCAGATGTAAAAAAGAATAAAATTTTGTCTTTTGCAGCAACATGGATATAGCTAGAAGCCATTATCCTAAGCAAATTAATGCAGAAACAGAAAACCCAAATACCCCACATTCTCATTTATAGGTGGGAGCTAAACACTGGGTACACAAAACACTGTAAACACGAAGATGAGAACAATAAACACCTCCAAAAGTGGGGAGGGAAGAGGTGAGCAAAGGTTGAAAAGCTATCTGTTAGGCACTATGTTCACTGCTTGGGAAACAGGATCATTAAAAAAAGAAGAAAGACAAATGAGGAAACTATTACAGTGGGAAGAGTATCTGAGAAGAGGAGAGAGTACTAAAATACATGATTTTTTTTGTTTTCTTTTGAGATGGAGTCTCACTCTGTCCCCCAGGCTGGAGTGCAGTGGTGTGATCTCGGCTCACTGCAAGCTCTGCCTCTTGGGTTCACGCCATTCTCCTGCCTCAGCCTTGCGAGTAGCTGGGGCTACAGGCGCCCGCCACCACGACTGGCTAATTTTTTGTATTTTTAGTAGAGATGAGGTTTCACTGTGTTAGCCAGGATGGTCTTGATCTCCTGACCTTGTGATCCACCTGCCTCGGCCTCCCAAAGTGCTGGAATTACAGGCGTGAGCCACCGCGTCCGGCCAAATACATGATTTTTATGGCACTACTATCAGGTTTTGGAATTCCAGTATTGTTTCTGTGTGCATTGCCACATAATTTCCCAGCTAAAACTAGCAATTATGAATTTCTGTATATTTCCCATCATTCATCAACAATTTGCTAAAAATAAAATAAACTAACAGTTTGATTTAAATTTACCAAGCGATAGGCATACATGACATCAGCTGACACTTTCCATCACAAACATTACCATAAATTCATCATTCTATTTAAATTGCTATGATAATAGAGTAGACATTGATGCATATATAAGTCTTCTAGTGTTTTAGGAAGTACAGTTTCTTATCAGGGGCCTATAAACTACAGCCTCAGAGAAAGTCCATCCCCTCTGTTTTTTTAAAGTTTTATTGTCGCACAGCTATAATCATTTACATATTGTCTTTGACTGTTTTTAACCTTACATTATTGCATAGTTGTGACAGAGGATATGGCCTGAAAACCCTAAATATTTATTATCTACTCCTTTACAAGAAAAGTTTTCTGACCCCAGTTCTGAGCTATCAATTTCAATAAAACAGCATCAGCTTACTGTAGTGCAGAAATGCTAGAACAACTTCCAAGGGGAAATAAAAGGTAGTCTACAGTGATAGAAAAATGCTCATAGTGGTAAGCCATAATCAATGCACTGAAATAAATTAAAGTCATTGATTGCAGGGAAAATTGTACATAAGCAAGATATTTATTAAAAAACAACAACAACACAACTATGTTTTTCCTTTAATATTAAGAATAGAGTATATAGATGTGCATAAAGAGTTTATTGCTTTGGGGCTCTCAAATACTTGGCTGTGGGTTGATGAGAAAGGAATGACTTTCTTTTTTGATCTATTCCTGTATATGAAAGGAATAGAAATTAGTCTATAATCAAAAAAATATTATCTAAAATAAAATAATTCCTGTAAAGCAATCCTTAAAAGTGAAAACATATTTGCATGACAATAAAATTTTAAACACTGGTTTTCAGTCTATATTATTCAGTGGATGTGTTCAATTTTCTTTACTTGATATTAGCTAGGAAAGGTCGGTTTTTTGTTTGTTTGTTTGTTTGACTTTTTATTCAACCCTTCTTATTTGTGACGTGGGTGAGAAGGTTAGAGGTGGTCTTTAAAATGATGGGATGTCTGCTAAGACATCATTTATGGTCTAATGACCCTTTGAGTTAGTTAACTTCAGTTACGGTTGTCAGCAGGGAAATTTGATTGGGATATTATGTTTGATTTCTCCTTGTAGTTCACCTGAGGACAGAATCCCAATGCCTTCTTTGTCAGACACTAAAGCAGGAAGAATGCGAGTCATTTCCTCCAGCTTCCCTGATCTTTCACTCTGATGGGTCTCTATCTCAAACTTGCTTTTGTTTCCTTCAACGAGAAGGAAAATAAAGCTATTCTAACCTGAAATTACTAAGGCCCCAAATTATACCTGTTCTTCACTCCCTGTAGGCGTCTTAGTTTTCCTTCAAGTTAGCTCTTTCCCCATCCTTATCTCTTTTCCCATTTTGAGTTCATTTTAATGGTTTTCTTTGAATAAAACTAACCTTCCTCAATTATTATTATTATTATTATTATTATTATTATTTTGCATTTTAGCTTTCCATATACAATTGAGTGATGTCTTTTTGAGTGAACTCTGAAAGATTTGTGCAAGATTTGCCTCCCAGTTTTACACAGCAGATTGTTAAAGTGTAGGAGAGCTTTTCATACATATTATTTCGTAGCCATCATTTTGCTTGTATCCTAAAAGACAGTTCAGCACAGTGGTTAAGAACTCTGAGGACAGTATTCAATTCCTGACTCAGGGCATTTACTTGTTGCACAAAGTTATTTGCTTTCTCCTTTCCTGAATATTCACATCTGTAAAGTGAGGATAATAACAGTACCTATCTCATTTACCTGTTTGGAGGAGTACATAAGGTAATAGTTATAAAAGGCTTAGAACAATGCCTGGCCAAGTGTAAGTGTTTACTACTACTAGGACTTACTGCTAAGGTCACGGATGCACACTCTGGTCATTATTTCTCCCAAAGTCATTGGGGCCCCTTTTCCCCACTGGGGAGAGGGACATTCATGTTGGGTACTGATGTGGGATGGGAAGGCAAGTCCCTTTTCTAATACTGAGATTGTTACCCAGTTCTTTCCACTGATGTGTAAGGGGATACAAATTGGATGGCTTTTGGGATCCTTTCACTATTAAAGAGGAAGTTTAAGAAGAAATGCTCTGCTCTGAACCATCTCCTGCCAGATGCCTTTGAATGTAATGGAGACCATGATGGTTGGAGCTGCTGCAGCCATCTTGTGACAAACAAGGAAAGTAAAAAATAATCATTAGACATGCCAGTTACTGTCATTTTGGAACTGAAACAACCCAGCAAATACTGTCTTGCAGTCTTCTTGTCATGTGAGGAAATAACTTCCTATTTGTTTAGGTCGATTTTAGTCGCAATTTTCTCTTCATGGTAGATAAAAATATTTCTATTGTACAGAATCATCTCTTCTACATAACAACATCTGTTTTCTGAATGCATAGATCTCTCCAGGGGTGCGTTCAACCATTCTATGATAAATATTTGAGTTGGCATTTCTGAAATACATATCCAGTGATAAAGATTATCACCAGTGGTTTCTAAGTCTCACTTCAAAATAACACATAATTTGATATTTTTTAAAAATAAATTCAAGTGTTTCAGTAACTGGATAAGAAAATATCGCAAAGCAAAGTCAGTGTCCTCCTCAAGGGCGGGTCTTGGAACAAGTATCCATGTATCCAGAGGTTGGCTCTATTGGTCAAGAAATACTCATGTACCAGGTTAGTGTGGGTCCACCTGGGTGCCCTTGTTTGCACTGTAATAATATCCAAATTATACCTTTAACTGATTTGCATATGTTCCTAAAACAGTTTTTAGGCTGGGAGTGGTGGCTCACACCTGTAATCCCAGCACTTTGGGAGGCGAGGGAAGCAGATCACTTGAGCTCAGGAGTTTGAGATTAGCCTGGGCAACAAGGCAAAACCCGCTCTCTACAAAACTTTTTTTTAAAAAAGCAAAAAAGTTAGCTGGGTACAGTGGCATGTGCCTGTGGTCTCAGCTACTTGGGAGGCTGTGACAGGAGAATTGCTTGAACCCAGGAGGCAGAGGTTGCAGTGAGCCGAGATCACTCATGCCATTGCACTACAGCTTGGGTAACAGGAGTGAAACTCTGTCTCAAAAAAAAGAAAATCTTTTAAATAAAAAAAGAAAGTTAATATTTTTTAACTGGCAACATTTATGGACTACATTGAATATCACAGACATTTAAAAAAAAAGATGAGATGTTTATTAATGAGGTTGTAAATGAAGAAAAAATAAACACCTTCTAGTTTTCCAGTTTTCTTGAAGAGCCAGAGACAAGATACACCATATAAAAGATATGTCTGCAAAATATGCATAATTTTTCCTCGTCTTCCCATGGAACACTCAGTAAGGACCTGGAAAAGAATCAGACGTATTCCTCAATTTCTTCCATGGGATTTTAATAAGACATACTGTTAATTAGATTTTAAGGAGTTTGCATTTAGAAGATAACTGAGTTAAAGTTAATTACATTCTTTAAAATTATACAAATAAAACATGAATATTATCTTATTACAAAAAAGACAAAGAAAAGAAAAACACTTAAAAAGTTCTTCTTGCACCAGCCTTAGGGGCTCATGCCTGTAAATCGAGCACTTTTGGAGGCCTAGGCGAGATCACTTGAGCCCTGGAGTTTGAGACCAGCCTAAGCAACATAGCGAGACCTCTGTCTATATTTAAAAAAAGTCCTTCTCATCTCTTTGCACTCTCAGTTCCACTCTAGTCTACAAAAACAGTAACGTTTGCTACCATATTAATGAGTGGGCATCAGATTTTTTTTCCTATGATGGTACATATTCACATGTGTACTGCATAGGAAAAATATGTATGGGCAGGCATGTGTGTGTGTGTGAGTGGCTGTTTACATAAATAACCCCCGTATTCTCTATGTATTTTATTTTATAAGTGTTTTGTGACTTCTTTTAAAGTAAAAATATCTCTTAAATATTTTATCAGTGTATACAGATAAAATTAAATCATTTCGAAGATCAGCACCATGATGTGCTGTCATATCCTAATTTTTTGAAACATTCTGCATTCTTGCCTGTTACAATAGTTGCAACAGACCAACAATTTCCACTCATATTAAATTAAGGACTTTTTCTCAAATCGAGTTTGGAGACCCATCCTCTACATCTTAGCAATTCCCCTTTCCCCTGTATCAGAAATCTCTTTCTCTCTATGTGCAGTAGTCATCTCTTGGAGTTCCTGTAGTATATATTTTGATGCTAGAAGTTCTTAATGTTTTTAATTCCTTCTATGATTTCAAGTGTTTCCCTCTTCTCGCAAAAACGTGGTAGGAGTGAACTCTTCAAGCTTTTTGAACTTAGATATGGATGTGGAACTTGCCTTGGCTAGTCATTTCTGGCAAAAACTTTACAAGCCAATGGTGACCTTCCACGTTCTCCGCCTCATGTCAGATGATCCTAGAAGCAAATGTTGAGATGGAGCCTTCATTAACCTAAGTCACCGAGTGACAATGATAAACAAAGTATTAGCAAACCTTTGTTAGATTTGTAGCTTGATAGATAAATAAATGTTTGTTGTGCTAAACTACTGAGTGTCAGGATTATTTATTATTTCAGCATAACGTAGTTAAGCTTAACTGTTGCCACTACACATTCTTTGGCTTCCAACTTCACTTACTTTCATAAGAAAACTTCTTAGTATAACTGTCTATACTGTATTTACTTTCTCAACTTTATCTTTTTCCCATGACAGTCATTCTTCAATTCCCAACACTAATCTAAAATTGCTTCCAATAGCACTAATACCATTCATGTTTCCAGATTCAATGGTTAATTCTCAGTCTCTGGCTTGATGTCTCAGGAGTATTCACCGTGGTGAAAATTATTTTCTTTTCTTGCCTTCCAGAGTATCATATCCTGATGGTTATCGTCTTATCCACTAACCATACCATCTGAGCCCCCTTGGTTTATCTCATACAATAGCCCCAAGTGAACTTTTAAAAACATTAACCTTACCATAGTACTTTCCTGCTCAAAATCTTCCAAAGGATCTATAGCATATTAACATCCATACTCTTTATCCTGGCCTAAAAACCCTGCATGATTTGGCATCCACCCACTAATATGTCCTCATCGCATTCCACTCCCCTCCATATACTCCAGCCACACACACCTCTCTTCTATTTCAAATATGCCAAGATATCAACCAAATTAGAGTCTTTGTACTAGTTGGTCCCTCTGCTTGGAATGTTTTTAATGCATATATTTCCATTTCTGGAGTGTTATGCAGTTTTTAAAGAAGGCTTCACCTCCTGCTATTTTCATACCTTAGTATAATCCGCTCCTTTGAGTATGAACTGGAATTAGTGACTTGCTTCTAATAAACATAATATAGCAAAAAATGTGCAGATATCACTTCTGAGATTAGGTTACAAAATTCCAAGACTTCTATTTTGCTAGCTGAGTTTCTCCACTGTCTTCTTGGTTTATATGATCTGATGAAGCTAGCTACCATATTGGAAAGGCCCACACGGCTAGGATCTGGCTGACTGCCAGTGAGGAATCAAGGCCTTCAATCCAGCAACTTGCCAGCAACTGAACTCTGCTAACAGCCACATGAGCTTGGATTTAGATCCTTCCTCAGTTGATCTTGAAGATGAGATTACAGCCTTGACCAATGTCTTAATTCTAGCCTGTCATAAACCATGAAGCAGAGAACACAGATAAATCATGCCTGGATTTCTGATCCACACAAACATTGAGGTAATACATATCTGTTGTTTTAAGCTTCTAAGTTTTACCTTAAACGTATTGAGACCAAACTCAGATTTATTACTCAAATTAGATAAATAATATCATTGGCTTCTTCTCATGCAGGTATTGACCTAAATGTCAAATAATTAGAGATGCTCTCCTCTACAACTCAACCTAAAATTGCTGTTTCATCCTCAATAACAAATATCTCAATTTGCTTTATGTATAGCTTGTTGCTGTCTTATGACAAATACTGCTAGTGGTAACCAAATAGCTTTTCTCTCCTACTTCCTCATTAATAGGGCTGCTGGATCCATGACTTAAACACCTAAATAAAATGAAAATAATATTAATATTAAACTCACAAATTTATTGTGAAGACAAATAAGAGAAGACATGAAAGGTTCCTGGTACACAGTAAAGTACCTGATAAATATTTGCTATCACTTGCGTATTTTTTCCATTATTTATACTGTAGCACTGCCAGTTTTATTTCTTTTGGGACAAATAATTTTGAGTTTCTCCTGTTGCCAGATGACTATCTTTGTGGACAGAATTCATTTATGATACCATAATGTCATAGACTTTTAGATCTAGAGGGGACATGTAACAATCAACTAAAGTTAATATTCAACAACCATTTATGGAGTAGCTATTCAGGACTTGGCTAAGAGTTAGATAAAGTATTCAAATGGAAGAGGATACAAGTTACAAAGATATGTATTCTGCTTTTAAAAGACTGTAAATGGACTTAAAAGACTTGGCAAGTGCAGCCTTACCTCTCCACCTCCACAAGCCTTAAACCCAATTGCCAACAGTAGACTATGTGCTTTGCATGCTCAGATGTGCCAGGCCATTTGAAAATGGCCACTCTGTGGACGTCCACTGCTCATGTTCCCTGTGGATGTGGGCCAGGAGCATCAAATACTGTCTTTATGGTTTCTGAGCCCCTCAGACAGGAGGTGATGCCAGCTTGCACAGAAAAAGGTCTGGCTCTGCCTTACAACCAGATGGTTGGCTGCAGGCCCAGCTACATTTTTTTTTCTCCATTTAATTTCTGGTCTGAAAGTTACTGTTTCCAGTGGTGACCTGGGGACCATAAATTTTGAGGCTTGTTGATGAGTTCTGAAAAGTACTGTGTAAATAGATCTTATGAAATGCATTGAGCACTTAAGTTCCAGACACAGCAGTGTTTTCGAACATTATCTCATTTAATCCTTACACCAAATTTCTGATATAGATGTTATTGTTATATCTACTTTACAGGTAAGAAAACTGAGGTTTGGGGACATAAAGACAAAAGTTAAGAACAATCCCTTGAAAGGAAGCTATGAGAATGTTGTGAATATTTAATATTTTCTTTCTCAATAAAGTATAATTTAACATGTAGATTTTTTGTCCCTTAGAGCCTAGTTGGTAAAATATAAGTTAGAAACCAAATCTGACAAAATTGGCACTAGTATCTGACCAATCACATAAAAATGTTATGTAATATGTGTAGCATATAGTAGATACACATCAACACTGTACAGAGAACATAAAGTTCTTTTATTATTTAATCATGTAATGCAAAGGCAATACTTTTGATTAAGTGAGTGGATCCACAGACTGAGGTCTCTTATTGATCTTTAGTCATTAAAAAATACTCACGTTGCATCATCTAAGATTTTTACTTTCCTTACAGAAGCAAAGGTCTTCATATAAGGCTTTAGTTTCCTTACAGAAGCAAAGTCCTTTTTACATTTTTATGATTGTCTTCTCCAATTGTTTAAAACTTTCATATACCTAAAGCTACAATAATTTGAGCCAAATGCCTTTTATGACTTGTTTCCTGGAACATACACATGACTTCAGTTTCTCAATGTTTGAATAGAAGAAAGCTTAAAGTTTAACATTCAATTGTAATAAATGGGTTTGGGAGCAAATGCAACTTACTCTTAGAAATGGCGCAGATGGGGACTTCTCTGCAACATTTCTTAAAGGAGGCTGGTACAGAGGGCATACCTCAGGCCACTTTTTACTTATCTTTAAGATCACATTTATTTCTATTGACATCGGTATCACTTGAACCAATGTTTTGGATTTTTCTTCATCACTATATTCCTAGAATATTCCTTTACTAATAATTCTCATGTCCCACTGACTTGCAGAAATGAGTAGGGATACTTTTACAATTGAGAAGAAAAAACAAATATACTTAAAAAAATAATTCATTGCCAAAGACAATTCCACATACGTGGCTTGATTTCATTGAGAATTATTAGAAAACACAAGGTATGCTTTCTCTGTATTAGGACTGTTCAATGGAACACTCTGTGATAAATGGAAAAGTTCATTATATGCCTTTTCTCCCTGTTAGGTTGTTTCTCATCAGTTCGTAAGATGGTTTTATATATTCTGTAGCTACACTGTTCAATATGTCCTCATTCACTACATGTGGCTATTGAACACTTTAAATATGGCTAGTAAAACTGAGGAACTGAATTTTTCATTTTATTTAATTTTAATTCAATTTAAATAGTCATGCGTAACTTGTGGCTATGATATTGTCTAAGGCAGATCTAGATCTATTATTCCAGCTGACTTAAATACAGGTCTTCTCAAATACAAGGCCAACTTATTTGATTGCATATATAACATTGTAAGGTAAGTTACCAGAATGATTTCATGTAACCATAGAATATTTCTTCTTAGGTTTAGTAAAAGACAGTGTGTGAGATAAGTACATGTCTGCACACAAATATATGCTAGCTATGTAATAAATTATTCACCACATCTCTAGATAAATTATTTTTATTTTGGTTTATGGGAGTTTGAGCCTTGTTTATGTGTGAGAAAAGTCAGAAGGCAAATACTTTGCCATCGGGATACAGACAGACTAATTCTTGTGTGGAATAATATACAAATATGTAAATATTCACATTCTTACCAATGCTCATGAAATGAACTTATGAGAAAACAGAAATATGTAAAATAATGCAAATATGAAAGCAGATATCAACTGGCAAGTCCTGCTGTTCAACATCTAATGATCATTGCATAACTACCTGGATATAGGAATGTTATTCAAATCATGTCTACCCAGTCAGCTTCCCAGTACGTTCAGGAGTTGGAATCCTTACTAGCCCATGAATTGCCTCACCCCTAACTTGGAAATCATGTTTTGAAGCCTAATTTACATCAGAATCTCCCAATCAGCACAAGTATAGTGGACCAAAAGTTTTGATGTAGAAATAATCTACTGATATCTGTAATGTTGCAAAAATAGATATGCGACCAAGCAAGAAATAATCAAAATATATGTTTGTATTATTTTACTGCTACTTTGATATTTTAGTGTTTTCGGGGGGGGGGGGCATTTAAAATGTCTGCTTTTAACAAAAAATATTTTAAATGTACAATAATTGTGGAATATCTTTTATAACATGAATTGGCCATATTTTTCGCAAAATTTAAATGAATGCAACTTTTCCATCTGAATTTATTTTAATTATATGAAAGAACAACCCCCAGATATTATTTGGGCATGGAGGAGAGATAAGTACAAGGTATCTAATGAGAGTCAGCAAACCCTTTTCAACGTAAATCATAATGTTATGTATTGTCAACACTCGTAATTTGTCTGAGGGTAGAGGGAATGAGTCTAATGAATATAAAGTTTAAATATTAGTGTTTAAAGCTATCAGATACTACAAATTTTGTAGTATTGCACTGTTTTGCATCCTGTGAAAAATCCTTATTGGAGAATCACACATTGAAATTTTTTCAAATGCTCTTGTTTCTCTGCTCACTGGCTACTCAATTTGATGGATGCTATTAAGTTATGTTCAGCCAATTAACATCACACAAGAGAATAAACCAATTACATTTGGATCTTCCCTCTTGTGGAATCTTCAAAGAATAAATGTTCTTCATCGAAAGAGTTGGGAATGGTAGTTTCTGCATGAGCATAGAGATGTACTGTGCATTAAAGGGAAATGAAATAAAATGCTTTAATGAAGAAACACTGAACATTGTGGTATGTGAGACTGATAAACATGCTGAAATTGGAATTTTGATTTAGACTTATGAATCAACAGTTCCAAGAGGAAGTGGCTTGCGACCCACTTTCCTCAAGAGACATCAACATGTATTTGTATTAATTTGTCTTGATCGTCTCTTGTTGCTAGCAACTCTTTGTGGGAGTAGAAAACAGTTCACCTTTGCCAACCATGTGTGTCTCTCTCCTGCACCCCTACCCTTTTTTATGTAAGGCAAAATGAGACGGCTTGAGTTTTACAGTGATTACTAGACACTCAAAAATTGAGGAACTAAAAAAAAGCTCATAATTGGCTTTACTGTTTTAAATAGAGCATCCTTAAGGTTCTTCAAGTCTTTACTGATAAATTTTAGCAATCTTTTGGTAGTTATTTTCGTTTAAATTATATTGTTGAAACGCCCATTTCACAGATTACAAAATATGTCTCATGGTTGGGACATGAACACAAAGAGATATTATGAACATTGGATTATCTTAGAGACAGTTTTCTTGGCCTTTATTGTAAAGCCTATTCATGAATATTTGTCTAAGTGATAATACTGTAGATATATGATGAACACATGATTTTGACTGCTTTTTAGCCAACAGTTACTAAATTGTAAGCACCAATATGTAGTAGAGTTCCTATATTCCTATAAAAGCTTATTAGAAGAGTATAGAAACTTCAAAACTAACTTGGTCAAATTTCAACTCTTCCCTAAAGTCAATGTTAGAAAATATTACCAATGGACAGTGACATACCCAAAGAACAGCAAAAACCAGAAAGTTGGGAAAGGCTAAAATCTGGAGTTTTGATACATCTTACAATGAACCAATGAAAAATCTATAATTAACTTTATATTTTATCCTGGTAAATAAGCCACATACCACATTAAAACAAAACAAAACACAAAGTGAATTAAAACAACAGTCAAAGATCTCACAATATTATTTTTCAACTGGTTGAAAAACCACCACTTAAATAGCTTAAGCAATAAGTGGATGCATTGTTATAAAACTATGCCCTTATCTAAGTGCTCACGTAGGGCATATTCCATGAATATTGCATCAACTTTTTCTTTTAAGAGGTGGTCATTCCTTGAATGTATTCTCCTTCCTATTTTGGGTTCATCTTCAGGCTAGTAGCAAGATGGTTGTAGAAGTTTCAGACATTACTTCCAAGTAGAAACCCATTAAAAAGCAGGAAGAGATGTGAGTTTTTGCATGTGTTCCTTTATGTGAGTGCGGAAGTATTATACAGGAGCCCCTAGCAAACTTCTTTTCTATTTCATTGATGAGAATTAGACCTCATGTTCACTCTTTAATCAGTTGTTGACAGGAGAAACTGGGTTCCAAAAATTGCCTTAGACAAATCAGGAGTGACCTTTGACCTAAAGATATTGCTATATTCACATGGAGGGGAAGAATGGGCAGGGAGTGGGTGAACATGCGAAAAATAATGTGAACCTGTGGATAACTGAGGGCCCACTTTATTATGCCATTTCATATAAGCGACTTGAGCTTCAATGTATTGTTGGTATCTATGAGGGGTTCTGGAACAAATCTCTGGTGAATACACAGGGCCTACTGTAAGTCTTATGCATTCTTGAAGTGATTTAATTGTTGGCTTTCCAGCTTCCTTTTCCAGTGTGAAGTCTTCTTTATGTATCTGGGAATATTAAAATGGTTGGATTAGAACAGACTCGAGTCCAAAGAACTACAGTATAAGCAATGAACTGGTTTTTCACAATTATATTGCCTAATGGGAGAAGCTGGATGCACTAAATTAGTTTATCTTACTCACGATCTGCAGAATTTCTTCAGAAGTGCTCTCTTAAAGTCCTAACTGGCTGTGAAGGTAACGATTTCATCCCCAAACATTATCATCAATCACTGACTTCTAAAGGCTCTCTTCAGCAATTTAACTATCAATAGAAACCACACAAAAATGCATGGATTTTAGTGACAGGTATTTCTATAGAATGGAGAGGGCATTATGTACAGGGTGGTTCAACAAGATTGGGAAGGATTTAAACCTTCTCGTAAAAAATGTTTACATATTAGTATTATGTATTATAGCTTGGATCTAGGTTTCCTGAGACAAAATGTGTCTGGGTTAGTGTTTTTATTTTGTGATATAGTTGCATTAATATTAGAAAAAAATTATATGCATTCACTAATGCCAAAATTTCATAGCTCAGGTTTGAATTTAACGTCACCATCCTAGACCACATTATGAGATGCTATACAATGATAGCTGTTTGGCCCACTTTTGTTGTAGATACTCATTCTCATTCAGCAAATATCAATTGAAATAGATTAAACTTTTTATGATAATAAATCCATCATCATTTATTTAAAAATAATAAAACATCACTATATGTGCCAGTCAAAATAGACTCATGATAACAGTTGGTTATATTTCTGTTTTACTTGAAAGTAATGAAACATATCTACATTTGGATTTCCTTTTGTGTCTTACTACCAATCCCATTTTCCTTCCATTTCTAGAAGAAATCGCTCTTAAGACTTTGGTGTGAATCCTTTCTTGTCATTTAAAATATATTTCATTAAAAATATTTCCCACAAATTTCTTGATGAAAAATTTGTGGTCTGCGTTTGTTTGCTTGTTTTAATGACAGTGCAGCTGTCATGAGAATGTGTCTCATAGACCTCCTCCTACAAGGAGAGTAATTAACCAAGAGGCTCAAGTGCTGCACATCGAAATTTATTGTGGTGTTTGTGCTAAGGTCAAGTCTTCTATCAGATGCTTCCTGCCAATGAATGGGTGCTAAGAAGATACTAGAGCAGCCTTGCTTTTGAGACATGTCTGCGAACTTTGTCTCAAAGACTCCCCATTGACTTTCTTGAACCTTTCTTAGACAAGCAGGGAGTATAAACTTCTCTCCCTCCTGCACAGTGTCAGACTAGCATTACAGTCTGATAACTTTCCTGGTTTTTGTTGGCTCCCTTTTTATTTCCCTTCATATAGACATTTCCTCTTATAAAATCTTTGGATGTTTTATTCCCTCTTGGTGACTGCTTCTTGCAGAGACAGGACTAACAGAGATGGCCTCATACTAGGGGAAGCCTTCTCCAATTAAATGACTTAATAATATATTAATTTTTTTGCTATCTAGTAAATTCTATATAGATCTACTTTATTTTTAAAAAATTAACCTACAGGATTCAGTTTTATGAATATATCACAGCTGACTTACCTCTTCCCCTATTGACAGGTATATATCTTGTTTTGATTTTCTTGCTATTATGCAACATGCTTCAGTGAACACAATTGTGCACGTCATATTGTGCACATGAGCAAGAGTAATTCTAGTTACAAACCTAGAATTGGAATTATTGGATCAGAGAGTATAGTACATGATCAATTTCCCTATGTACAACTATATTTCTTAATATAAGAAAATTAGATAGAACTAATTTATATTTCCACTGGTAGAGTATGAATTATTCTTCCTCTCTATTCTTGCCAACACTTAATATTGTGAGATTGTTTAATTTCCAGATGCTCTCATTTAATGCTGTAGTATACATTTCTCTTATTCTAATGAGCTGAACATCTTTTCATATGTTCACTGAAATTTCTCAGTTCCTACGATGTCCCATGCACTATGTTATTTACGATGGTATTTTAAAATCAGAATTTATAAACAAATTGTATTATGATTCAGTGTATTGTACAGAATGAAATTAATTTTGCATAACCACACGGGAACCATCAGCCACCATCTATTTAAATACGTCCAATTAAACAACTTTTACTAATACCTCGTGAGTGTCTTTTAATATTGAAGAATTCTAAGCTCTAACAAATAGCCCTGTAAAGTGCTTCTCTATTTAGTAATCCTCAATATTTAAAATCCCTATATTCATTTTTATAATCACATGCTGGTAAGCTCTTTCAAGAGTTTGTTTTCTTCTTATAGTTTAAATATTTTTTCAATGTGCTTTAAATTTATGTATTCAATATTCCTCTTCTAAATTTGAGGTCACCAAGGACACATGTCTAGAAGTTTCCATTTGTTCAAAGACAGGATTGCTACAGAGATAGATTCTTTATATTTGTATTATTTCTCAACTGTTTTTTTGTTTTGTGTAACTTCCAAATAACCTACTAAAGAAGAAACTAGTTTGATGCTTAATTGCAACTGGACCAACTGGACCACATCCCAGATACATTGATGCTTCAATGAGGGCACTTTAACATAACCAAACCCACTTGAACCAACTTAAAGAAAATAGGGGGAAATATGATACATGTTTTATGTGTCACACAAACAAAAGATAAGAATGCATGGGGAACTTCAAAATAAACTGAAAGAATCAAATGCTAAAGGAACACTTACCCTGCTTTTCATGTCTGTTCGTTTCCTTGAATCTATCTCATTTTTCATCCCTGTTGAATGTTCTTGAATGTTCAACAAGAACATTCTTTTTCCCAGACCATATGGTAGAAATGTAGCTTCTATAACATCCTGAGTTTTTCTATTACTGGCCCACCCACCTGGAGAACAACCGAATTGACTCTTTCCATCTTTCAGTTTCCAGGGAAGAGATTTCAAGAGCTTATTTTGGGTTAGCTGCCCACTCCCAAGTCAGTAGACTGCATTTAGTATGATGGAGATGTTTAATATAGACATGGCTGCTTTGTATGTACCAACATGGTTTGAAGAATACCAGTCACAAACTAGAGTGGAAACTGTTCTCAGACATAAAGTTGGACTTGATAATCAGTGTAACAGATGTTCATTACAGCTGGTGAATGTGGGATAATAAGAATTTACTAAATTCCTAATTTGCATTCAGCTTTTAGCTTGATCTTTGAGTGAGAGGACTGAAAATTTAGGCTATTGATACTTCCAGTAGTTGACATGAAAGTATCATGTAATTTCTACCATGTGTCAGGCAATATGGCAGACTCTTTACATGTTACCTCATTAAATACAACAAACCAAAGGGTGGCATTGTGATACTCTGTGGCAGCCCTGGACATGCACTGCTCTGATTGCCCTTCCAGAGAGCCAGCTGCAGGTAGCATTGTTGATTGACAACTTCTAGTTGCCACTCCTTTGAATTCATTCCTTTGTTCATGTCAGACCATATTTTCCCTGGAAGATGTGGCTGCTTGCCCCCAGCCACAGACTAAGCCCAGCAGGGACACTGGAATTGGCTGGTTCCTGCCTTCTGCAGGGTTCTTTCAATGGACAAGTTTAGCTCAGGGATTCCCCATCAGCCAAAAGATTTTTTTATTTTTTATTTTTAGTATTGTGCTGTGCTCTAAGCTCTTCATGTACAATTCTTATTTCTGTTTCTTCTTTCACAGATGCCAGACCTCTATTGCAATTTGAAGTTTCTATTTACTTTTGCTCTATCTCCCTCTCTCTTTCACAGGTGTCCTTTTCTTTTTTCTTTTCTTTTCTTTTCTTTCTTTCTTCCTTCTTTCCTTCCTTCCATCCTTCCTCTTTCTTTTCTTTTCTTTTGTTTTCTCTTTCTTTCTTTCTTTCTTTCTTTCTTTCTTTCTTTCTTTCTTTCTCTTTCTTTCTTTCTTTCTTTCTTTCTTTCTTTCTTTCTTTCTTTCTTTCTTTCTTTCTTTCTTTCTTTCTTTCTTTCCTCTTTCTTTCTTCTTTCCCTCTCTTTCTTTCTTCTTTCTTTCCCTCCTTCCTTCCTTCCTTCCTTCCTTCCTTCCTTCCTTCCTTCCTTCCTTCCTTCCTTCCTTCCTTCCTTCCTTCCTTCCTTCCTTTCTTCTTGCTCTGTCACCCAGGCTGGAGTGCACTGGTGTGATCTTGTCTCACTGTAACCTCTGCCTGCTGGGTTCAAGTGACTCTCCTGCCTCAGCCTCCAGAGTAGCTGGGATTACAGGCACATACCACCACATGTAGCTAATTTTTGTATTTTTGGTACAGATGGAGTTTCAGCATGTTGGCCAGGCTGGTCTTGAACTCCTGACCTCAGATGATCTGCCTGTCTCGGCCTCCCAAAGTGTTGGAATTACAGGCGTGAGCCACCGCGCCCCACAAACAGGTGTTTTTCTTCATAAACCTTTTGCATATTTACTTCTGTCTTGGTATCTGCTTCTTAGAAGACCAAAACTGATACATACCCATTTTATAGATTATTTGTTGAGAAAATAAATAACTTTTCCAAGGTCATATACATATTGTTAGTAAATGCTAAGTGCCAAAATTAAACATATATCTTTCTGACATGAAAGCTCATATTCTTTCCACTATATCATGATGCTTTCCACTATAGACTTCAAGTTTTATGAGAATGTAATCATTACTTTAATGTGCAAGGATTTAGAATAATGTATGGTACATAAAAAGCAATATGTAACTGTTATTATTCTGTTGATTTTTGCCATTGTTCACATGTTGTAGAAAATTTAGAAGGCAGTTCAGCATAGCAACTTGTAAACCTATGTGGGAGATTTTAAAACTGGCCATTCCTTCTCTCTCTTGCATCTACCCCTTTGTAATGTGACAGTGCATGCCTTTTTATTTTACACCTCTGGAATCAGGATTGGACGTGTGACTTTATTTGGCCAAGGAAACATTGATAAACACGATACAAACAATGTTCTAAAAAGCACTTATACTTGGGGATTGTTTTTTAGTGACTCTGGAGATCTTTCTACCACTTTGTATAAAAGTCCAAGCCACC
Source organism: Macaca nemestrina (assembly GCF_043159975.1). NCBI lineage: Eukaryota > Metazoa > Chordata > Mammalia > Primates > Cercopithecidae > Macaca > Macaca nemestrina. The sequence continues at coordinate 139,177,492 of NC_092126.1, forward strand.
CTGCTTCAGAATAAAAGAGCCTACGGAATACAGCAAAATTACTAATGCTAAAGACCTCTCCTAGATCAAACAGCTCCCAGATCACCTGGTAGATTATTACAGATGCATGTGTTGGAATAGCCAAGATCAGCAGAAAAATGATCCACCTGAGTCCAGCCCATATGACTGAACACAGAATTAGGGGATAAACAAATGGTCTTGTTTGAAGCTGTAAGTTTGGAAGTGGTTTGTTATCCAACAAAATTTAACTGTGGCCATAGGTGCAGAAAGGTAAATATTTGTTGTGGTCACTCTTGGTTGCCTTTTCAGTGGCTATTCCTTCTCTCTTTCTTATTACCATTACAGTAGTGGCCTTTAGGAATTGGACCTATAGCTTCATGAAGCTCTCCCCAGTTGCAACTGGGTAAGTGTTGATTAGTATAAAGGTAATCATAGTAATGTTATTCATTTTGCTAATGACTAAGCAGCAGGTATAATGATGACAAATGAGTCACCTGAAAATTATCCTGGAGGGGCTTCTGGAATTGCCCTCACTCTTACAAAGGACATACCACATCCTGCCTTTGGACGTTGTTGTATGCTAATGTGATGCTTGGATCTCTGGCAGCCACCTTTAAGGTATGAGGTGAAAGGTGAGAGAATCACAAAGAAGTTGAGGAGGATAACTGATATCATTGACCCAAAGAATTAACCAACTCTTGAACCATCTACCCAAGACTTTCTGTTATGTGCGATAATGTATTTTCTACTATTTAAGATGCACAAATTAGGTTTTTCTATAACTTGTAGCCGAGGGTATCGTTTTAGACATAGTGGTTAAATTTAAGCTTCTTAGAATTTCAACAAATTTTTGAAATGAGTACATGAATATTCATCCAAAAAGATGAAGTGTAACCACTAATAAACTTCACCTTTCAAATTTTCTCTTCTCTTCTCTCCTCCTCTTCTCCAAACCTACACAGAGCTTTACAAAAATACTAAATAAGAAAAGCAACACTTTGGTTTCATACCAAGATAATATTCTCCAACTTTTCTAAGTATTATCATATATTTCAATTCTAAAAACACAGCTTATTCCTTTAAAATAAATTTATTTAAGCTGGAGGCTTATGTGCCACAAAATTAAATTATTAGAAGAGAATCTCACGTAATAGCTTTGATTTTTTTTTTTTTAAGAGGATGATTTGAACCCTTCAGACAAAACCAGAAACCATGGACTAAAAATGCCATTTACAAAATTGCTTGTGATGTTAGTCATCTAGGTAGGGAAATAAAATGTATTTTTTTATTTTTAGAGCAAAGCTGTATCCACTAGGATGCACTGTTGCCTCATAGCTTTCCAATAAAATCCCTTATTTCTAAAGTGTGTTCATGAATTGTCCCTGCCAAATCAGGAATGCCTCATCACACTTCCTTCAAGCAAGCATGCGTGTTGCAGTTTCTTTAATTCACTGCAATCCAGAAAGTGTCATGCTGTAAGACAGAAAAGAATGATGTTGGAAAGCAGCTGACATGCAATAAGTTTGATTACTGGCAACATTCTAATGTCTGATAAGAACACTACAGCCAAGTCCTGCCAATTATTTACATCTCCAAAGGATAAATGATTTCCCAAATGGTATCCAACCACCCAGGTACCCAGAGTGTTGCAGGAATGTTTCTAATTGTGAATTTGAAGGATAACTATATGAAAGCGATGTTCATGGAGTTTGTGCCCTAGCAAACGTTGATATGAGGCATCTAGACAACCTGTCTCTCCCTTGGTATGACAGGATTAATTATAAACTCTTCAGGTAATCTCATTTGGCAAGAGAGATACAACCAGTGGTAGAGGGTGCTGACTCGGTCTATGAGCAAATAACCACTGAGTGCTCAAAGCATGCCAGGTCTTGGTCTTTATGATCAGAACTTCTGCCAAAGATGAGTGGGCCACAGAGGGTAAAGGCTTTGATGGGGAAAGACAGGGGTCTCTTTCACACAACCACTGGTATCTGTGGTGTTGATGAATACCTGTAAGGACATAGAGTTACATTTTGATATATTTCTTATTTAATTTAGTAAATTAAATTAAACTAGGTGTTGATGAGACAATGATGAAAATGCTAGCATGCACTCAACCCTCAAGAAAATTAGAAAATCTGAGGAATGATCCTCATGGCCCAAATCACAGATTCCTGTGGGCCAGAATCTTCTCAACAGTTAATATATTTTACCATCTGCTTCCATACTGTCTTCCCAGCCACACCTTCCAGGATCAATTCCATGATATATTTTTGGCTGTATGCCTCATCCCTTAAACACACACCCACACAGATACATACATACCTCTTTCATCCAAGCTTCTTCCTGAACTCCTGTAATTTGCCACTGTTCTGCTCTTCTCTCAGCTTGTAATAAACTTAGCTTCTTCTCCCCTCTCTACTTATCTTTAATCTTTTTATTTCCACAATAATCGTGACTTCATCTGCAAAGCCTGTATTTACTTTTCTGATTTTTTTTAATTCCTAGGATTTAGTAAGACACATACTGATACAGACCTTTCATTAGGAACAAAAACAGATATTAGCTACATAAATACTAGCTATTTTGGTTGTTTTTATCTTTTCTCTTATGTTTTGTACCATGCATCCTCGGTTACATAGTACATCTATAGGCTATGGTAGATTGTCTACAAAAATGACCGCCAACACATCTTCTCATCCCTGAATATACAGATACTCATTCCATCAAGTGGTGAGGTCTATTTCCTCTTCTCTTCGTCCCAGAACTTGCTTAGGCCCATAGAATGTACCCTTAGTAGTGTTTTAAAACTCTCAGGACAAGATGTTAAGGGAACTGGAGGTTTTGGTTTGTACCCTGTTGGGGTTCAGCTGCCGTAAAAAAGCTTAGAGAGTTATTATAGACACAAAGAGAACTGGAGAGAGAGAAAAAAAAAAAAAAAAAAGAAAGAAAAATAAAGAGGGAGAGGACAGCCAGCACTGCCTTTCCTGCTGCTCCAGCTGACATACCTGGGAGTGAGTGAACCATCTTGGATGTTCCAGTCCCAGCCAAGCTTCCAGCTAAATACAGCTGCATAAATTACTCAAATCAAATCCACGTGCAGCAGACACAATCCATCACTATGAAGACTGGCAAAATTTTGGACTTGTGGGGTAACAAGTGGCAATTGATTTAAAACCACTGAGTTCTGGAGTGGCTAGATATACAACAGATAATTGAAACATCTACAATGTACAGCATGCAAACTCTTTCCAGGAGAGAAGTATGCCTTACCCATTTGTAAATCTCCTAATGCCTGGAACAGTTTCATGACAATTTAATTTAATGTCAATGATGTCATTAAATTAACATCTCAAAGTGAAACAAATATGCTCACTGGCTACCAACAGCTCCTGTTCACCTTGCGTCATTTGAATGAGCTCTTTAAACCTGAATGATTGCTGCAGATATTGTTGGCATTTCTGCTTAGCTGGCATCTCACATTGTGTACTTTTAAAATTTGCTCTGAAATGCAGATTTTCCAGCCTGATTTCAAGTCCAGTGTTCATCATTCTGTCCTAAATATCCACTTGCACTGATCCGTTAATGTGGCCTGATCTACGGCAGTCTTTTAAGTTTCAAAGGAAATCTGAAATCATTCGTAGCTATGAACAAATAGTCTTTCAACAATTAGAAAAAGAAAGAGATATGGAAATCACTTTCTCTACATATCCACTGCCCACATAATATCATAAGCTCCAGCTTATGTGGCACTGTCTCTATCTAATGTTGAGTTGTTTTCCAGATTTAAGATATCTTCCCAAGTACTACCAGCTTTTGTTGACCTCCACAATGCTGTGAAATGGGGAATTGTTGAAAATTATGCTTCAATGGTTTAGTATTGTTTCTTTCTAGACTCTACACCACCTGTGCAAATATCTCTCACATTTGACTGCCAACAAATCTTGGGCCTGGCTTCAGACCTTGTATTGAAATATCAATAGGAACCAGTCAGAATGGTGATTATTGAAAAGCCAAAAAATAACAGATACTGGCGAGGTTGTGAAGAAAAAGGAAAGCTTTTACACTGTTGATGGAAGTGTAAATCAGTTCAACCACTGTGGAAGACAGTGTGAAGATTCCTCAAAGACCTAGAGACAGAAATATTATTTGACCCAGCAATCTCATTACTGAGTACATATGCAAAGGAATGTAAATCATTTTATTATAAAGACACATGCATGCATATGTTCGTTGCAGCACTATTCACAATACCAAAGACATGGAATCAACCTAAATGCACATCAATCATAGACTGAATAAAGAAAATGTGGTACATATGCACCATGGAATATTGTGCAGCCATACGAAGAAACAAAATCCAGTCCTTTGCAGAGACATGGACGAAGCTGGAGGCCATTACCCTTAGCAAACTAATGCAGGAACAGAAAACCAAATACTGCGTATTCTCACTTATAAGTGAGAGCGAAATGATGAGGACACATGGACACATGAGGGGGAGCAACACACACTGGGGCCTCCGGGAGGGTGCAGGGGGAGGAGGGGGAGGATCAGTAAGAACAGACAGTGGTTGCTGGGATTAATACCTGGGTGATGGGATGTTCTGTGCAGCAAACCACCATGGCACACATTTAGCTATGGAACAAACCTGCACATCTGGCACATGTACTCCTAAACTTAAAAGTTGGGGGGAAAAAAGACAAATAAATAAATAAATAAAAGTGTGTGGTACCTCCAAAAAAACAGAAAAGACAAGAAATGTCAGCGGGAGTGGCTAACATTAGCTTTGACACATGCTATTTATCTTGTTCAAGTAGAAATATGACACCATGCTTAGTTTATAATATGGAAGAGATCGTTTCCTGTCAAGGTAATACCATTTGTGAAACCTGCCTTTCCAGTGTACTGGACTACACTTTTACTTCCGATGTTCGTTTTATTGAAACTGCAAAGTGTACTTTCACCATAGGCTTCTTTGCAATAATTTTTTCTTGTGTGTTGTATTAGAGTTCTCTAGAGGGACAGAACGAACGGAATATATATATATATTCTGCCAACGCTTGGCAGAAGCATTGCAGGCTGCATAGGCAAACCCATATCTGGAGTTAAGTGTCTATTCCAGTGAGGACAAGCCTCTGCCTTTTCCATGATGGAAGACGTTCAATATTACATATTATATATCACTATATGTAACATAATATGTAAAATATTATATATAGTGATATATAATACATAATATAATATATATTTTATGTATACTATATAATATAGTATATAATATATAATATAATATAACATATATTTATATATAATTATATGTTATATTATATATTATATATACTATATATACTAGATAATATTTTATATTGTATATATTATATATAATATATAGTACATATACTATATAATATATATAATAATTATATACATAGAATTTTATTAAGTATTAACTCCCCTGATCACAAGGTCCCATAACAGGCCATCTGCAGGTTGAGGAGCAAGGAGAGCCAGTCCAAGTTCCAAAACTGAAGAACTTGGAGTCTGATATTAGTGGGGAGGAAGCATCCAGCACCAGCACGGGAGAAAGATGCAGGCTAGGAGACTAGGCCAGTCTCTCTTTTCACATTTTTATCCCTCCTTTTATTGTAGCTGCACTGGCAGCTGATTAGATTGTGCTCACCCAGATTAAGGGTGGGTCTGCCTTTCCCAGTCCACTGACTCAAATGTTAATCTCATTTGGCAACACCCTCACAGACACACCCAGGGACAATGTTTTGTATCTTTCAGTCAGTTGACACTCAGTATTAACCATCACAAGTCCACCCCTTGTCAACTTGAATGCATACACATCTCCTGAGATCATACATAATCTTTAAATAAAGACAATAATAAAGTCATACTAATGCTTAACATAACTATCCTTTGTATAACTGGAAATGCACCAATCTCCAACCCAAATACTATTACATAAAGTTAATAATACTTGAATGTTGATGTGAAGTCAATAACTCTTATGTCACATGATAAAGGAGAAAGGAAATAAAATGAAGATATTTTCTTAGTAGAAGTGTACACATGCAAAAACATGTTTTTAAGAAAAGAAGGAGGAAATACTCATGACAATTACAGTCCTCGTTTCTGCAGCTGGACATGTCATAGGTGATATTGATGACTAACTGTTGGAACCGAACTGTCGATTCCCTCCTGGGCAGGGGTCGCCGCGAAGGATCACCGACATGAGATTCACAGCAGAGAGTTATTTATTACTAGCGCGCTAGGGTCCCAAGCTCTAAGTTGGCCCTGGGACCCCGACTGCTTGTTACAGGCTGTTTATATAGGCAAATACAAGTTCAAACACAGCTTAGGGTGCGAAATTCAAACAAAGCTTTAGGCGCGTGGTAATTGGGTCTGTCTATGGCCTGAGCAAGGTGTCTTATGCTAATTGGTTAGAGCAGGACCTTATGAGGTTTTTTTTCCTGGAGTTGTTGATTCCGGGAACTTCGAGGCAGGGTGGGACCCCCGGAATTGGCAGGGTGGGACCCCATGAGGTTGTTTCCCGGAATTGGCAGGGTGGGACCCTATCAGGGTGGGACCTTATCGAGGCAGGGTGGGACCCTATCCAGAGCCACCTGGTGTTAATTTTTTCTATATGAGGCCTAGTTTCTAAGTTTTATGAGGCCTAGTTTCATAACTTCTTCTACTACCCATTCTGTATTCTCTTTGCCTTCAGTAAGCATCTCAGCAAGTAGTGTTTGTTTGTTTTCTTTTTCCTGGCGGAGTGACCCAAATCTTCATTCCTGAAAGGTCTGGGTCATTTGTAGTCCTGCCTGGATTGGGCTATTGCAGTTTCCCATTGATCTTAGTCACAGGGCATGGTAATACTAAGAGACTCCCTAATGGATCTCCTGTATTCAATGCATACTCTTCCTCACCTCCACTGTGGAGTGGTAGACTGATTCCATCTTGATTGTCTGGGTCAGTCATCCCAGCCAACACTGTAACTCCCTTCTTAGCCTGTTGACTTGAAAGTAAGAGGAGTCCAAAATGTTCAGTTGGCAATCTTAATTTCCAGTTTAATGGAATTGTTATTGTGTCTCCTGGTGGCAGCGTTCCTCCCTCTGGAACTAAGACCTCTAGTTCAGAAGAACATAATGTGTCAGGAACAAGAAGCAAAAATTTTGCTAGTGATCACCAGGGGTAATGGTGAGTGGTGCCACTTCCATTTCCACCCCTTGATTCCTGGACCAGTGAATCCCGTACCAGTGAATCCTGGCTATGGAAGAAAGAGCACCATATATTGGACACTGATTCAGAGCATACATGGCCTTCTGGAAAACTTTTCCCCATCCCCACAAAGTATTGTTACCTAGTTGGTGTTGTAATTGTGACTTCAAAACGCCATTCCACCATTCTATCAATCCAGGTACTTCGGGATGATGGGGAACATGGTAAGACCAGTAAATTCCATAAGCATGAGCCCACTGCTGCACTTCTTTAGCTATAAAATGAGTGCCTTGGTCAGAGGGAATGCTGTGTAGAATACTATGATGGTGGGTGAGGCATTCCATGAGTCCATGGATGGTAGTCTTGGCAGAAGCATTTCACGCAGGATAGGCAAACCCATATCTGGACAAGTGTCTATTCCAGTGAGGACAAACCTTTGCCCTTTCCATGATGGAAGAGGTTCAATATAATCAACCTGCCACCAGGTAGCTGGCTGATCACCCCAAGGAATTGTGCCATATCGAGGGCTCAGTGTTGGTCTCTGCTGCTAACAAATTTGGCACTCAGCAGTGGTTGTAGCCAGGTCAGTCTTGATAAGTGGAAATCCATGTTGCTGAGCCCGTGAGTAACCTCTACTCTGCTACCATGGCCACTTTGTTCATGGACCCACTGGGCGACCACAGGGGTGGCTGGGGAAAGAGGCTGAGTGGTGTCCACGGAACGGGTCATCCTATCCACTTGATTATTAAGATCCTCCTCTGCTAAGGTCACCCATTGCTGAGCATTCACATGGGATACAAATATCTTCACAGTTTTTGACTACTCAGAGAGGTCCATCCACATACCACTTCCCTAGATTTCTTTGTCACCAATTTTCCAATCATGCTTCTTCCAAGTCCCTGACCATCCAGCGAAACCATTGGCTACAGCCCATGAATTGGTATATAATCATCCATCTAGTCATTTCTCCTTCCATCCAAAGTGCACAACCAGGTGCACTGCTTGAAGTTCTGCCCACTGGGAAGATTACCCTCCACCACTGTCCTTCAGGGATATCTTAGAAAGGGGCTATAATGTTGCAGCTGTCCACTTTCAGGTGGTGTCTGCACATCATGCAGAACCATTTGTGAACCAGGCCCTAGTCTTGTCTTCCTCTGTCAACTGATCATAGGAAACTCCTCATGAGGCCACCAGTGTAGGCTGGGGAGAGAAGGCAGGATGGCAGGAGTGCAGAAAATGGGTGTTTGGGCCACTTCCTAATGTAACTTACTTGTGCCTTCAGGACCTGCTAAAATCTGATCACGTATATAGCACTTCCATTTGATGATGGAATGCTGCTGTGCATAACCCACTTTATGGCTAGATGGGTCAGAAAAGCACCCAGTTCATGATAGGCAGTTCAGATCGCATGATGAGTTGATGACCCATAGGCAAATGTTCAGTTTCCACCAAAGCTCAGTAATAGGCCAAGAACTGTCTCTCAAAAGGAGAATAGTTATCTGTAGAAAATGGCAGGGCCTTGCTCAAATATCCTAGAGGCCTCTGCTGTAATTCATCTATGGGGGCCTGCCAAAGGCTCGAAACAGCACCCCTGTCTGCCATTGACACGTCAAGCAACATTGGATCTGCTAGGTCATATGGTCCAAGTGGCAGAGCAGCTTGCACAGAAGCCTGGATCTGTTGCAGAGCCTTCTCCTATTCTGGACCCCACTCAAAACTGGAAGCCTTTCGGGTCACTCGATAAACGGGCCAGAATAACACACACAAATGAGGAATGTGTTGCCTCCAAAATACAAATAGACCCAGTAGGCATTGTGCATCTTTCTTGTTTGTAAGAGGGGCCAAATGAAGCACTTATTCTTCACCTTAGAAAGAAGATCTCAACAGGCTCCACACCATTGGACCCCTAGAAATTTTACTGAGGTAGAAGGTCTCTGAATTTTAGTTGAATTTGTTTCCCATTCTCTGGGACACAAATGCCTCATCAATAAGTCCAGTATGTTTGCTATTTCTTGCTCACTGGATCCAATCAGCATAATGTCATCAATGTAATGGACCACTATGATATCTTGCAAAAGCAAAAAGCGATCAAGATCCCTCCAAATAAGATTATGACACAAAGCCAGAGAGTTGATATACCCCTGAGTTAGGACAGTAAAAGTATGTTGCTGGCCTTGCCAGCTGAAGACAAATTGCTTCTGGTGGGCCTTATAAACAGAAATGGAGAAAAAGGCATTTGCCAAGTCAATGGCTGCATACCAGGTACCAGGAGATGTGTTAATTTGCTCAAGCAATGAAATCACATCTGGTACAGCAGCTGCAACTGGAGTCACCACTTGGGTTAAGCTTATGATAATCCACTGTCATTCTCTAAGATCCCTCTGTCTTCTTCACAGGCCAGATGGAAAAGTTGAATGGGGATGTGGTGGGAATCACCACCCCTGCATCTTTCAAGTCCTGATAGTGGCACTAATCTCAGCAATCCCTCCAGGGATGCGATAATTGGTTTTGATTTACTATTTTTCTAAGTAGAGGCAGCTTTAATGGCTTCCACTTAGTCTTTGTCACCATAATAACCCTCATCCTACCAGCCAGGGTGCCAATGTGGGGGTTCTGCCCACTGCTAAGTATGTCTATGCCAAATCTGCATTCTGGCACTGGGGAAATGACAACAGCATGAGTCCAGTAACCCACTGGACCCACTGTAAGTCGGACCTGAGCTAAAATTCCATTAATTACCTGACCTCCATAAGCCCCTACTTTAGCTGGAGGACCACAATGATGTTTTGGGCCTCCTGGAATCAACGTCAGCCAAGAGCTAGTGTCCAGTCATCCCAGAAATGTGTTATTATTCCCCTTTCCCAAATGCACAGTTACCCTGGTAAAAGGTGGGAAGTCTTCTTGGGGAAGGATGGGAAAAAGATTCACTGCATAAATTGTCTGTAATATAGTGAGGTCTTTCCTCAAGGGGATCGGCCTCTCCTTCATTCAAGGGGTTCCAGGTCTGTAAACTGGCTCAAGTCTGGAAATTGATTGACAGACTATGATTCTCTGTTTTTATAATTCAAATTAGTCTTTTGTGCATTCGACCTAGATGTTTTCTCCTAGTATAAATTAAGTAGAAATAGAGTAGGCTTCCTATTATTTTCTCTTCTAGCAACACTGTGATTAATTAGCTAATACCAGAACTCTACATTAGTCAGACTATTCTGATTGCTGCCTTGCCTCTGCTGTCTATTATGGTAGCTACGCCCACCTTGCCTTTGATGGTTGAGTGCCACCAGTTGGCCTGTGCCACCTCAGGATCCAGTTATTCCCACTCTATTTAAATTTTATAGTTGAGTGACTGTGGTTCCCACTTTTAGACCTGATATACAGAGAAGAGAAACTACAGGGCTTTTCAAAGATTCAGGTGCTGCCCTCACAAATCTATTTTGGAAGGCATTAATCAAGGGTATATCTTCTGGACCCTCACAGCTGGGATGAGTAGGTCTAAAGGGACCAGTCCACTCCACCATCCCAATCTCCATAAGCTTTTGGATCCCTTCATCTACATTAAACCAAGGGAGATCAGGCATTCCCAGCTCTCTCACAGTGGGCCATCTTTTAATCCATATTTCAGCTAACCAAGCAAATAAACTATTAGAATCTTTTTAACTCCCTGAGCTACAACATGAAATGCAGAGTCCCTACTTAGTGGGCCCAAATCAATAAATTCAGCCTGATCCAACTTTATGTCCTTCCACCATTGTTCCACACCCTTAATATCCATTCCTATGACTGTTCTCCAGATTTCTGTGTATATGAATTAGTAAACTCAAGCAGTTATTTTCAAGTGTAATGCACCTCCTCTTGGGACACATTGTGAACCCCACCTCTAAGCACCCACTGGGACTTTAGTCTAGTTATACATCTAGAAGTAAATCGGGGTGTTGGGGGTGGCTCCTAAGGAGAATCAACATTATCTTGCCTGGCAGCTGCCTCAGGGGAGGCCTCAGGCAGCACAGGGTTTATCTCCTCAGACAAAGGTAGAAAGGCTTAGGGCAGCATGGGCCAAGGAGGGGATGTTACCACTACTGGGGATGGGGAAGCTGTGTCTTCTGGCAAAAAAAAAAAAAAAAAAAAAAAGTGTTAATCAGCAGTGTCCCCACCTGTTCATCTGCAGTGTCCCCACCTTCATCAGGATCCTCTCACACATTCCCGTTCCAAGTTGCCAGGTCCCATTCTTTTCCAATCAATGCCCTCAGTTTAACAGTAGACATCTGGCAAGGCTGTACATGCACCTTTTGGTGCAGGTCAGCCAATTGCATGATAAGAGCTTGGATCTGTTTTTCCAAATTTCAGCTCTTTCTCTACAGGAGGTAAGACTCTCTTCAGGGCAATCTAATCAGACTTGAAGCTCAGTATCTGCTTCTAATGCTGGGAGATAGAATCCCTGAATTCATCATTTTCTTTCATTATTTTATCCATTGAACTTAGGAGCAACCAACCAGCTTCATTATGTTCCTTGCTTCTCCACATATGGTTAAAGGTATTATGTGTACAGTCACTAAACTCCTTGCCTCTCATGATCAATGAATCAGGAGTGTCAAGTGCATTTATTTTGCATAATTCTGTAAACAGTTCATGTCAACGACTATCAGTGTTCACCATACTATTAGAAGTAGAGTCCTTAGCATTTTTGAGTCTAATCGTATTAAGCAGCCAACTCCAGAAACCCCTAAACCAAGAAAAGAACTCCATGCTTAATATTCTGTTCCTCTAGAACCACTCCTGATACCAAAATCTGTATTAGTCAGTGTTCTCTAGAAGGACAGAACTAATATATATGTATTTTATTAACTATTAACTTACATGATCACAAGGTCCCACAGTAAGCCACCTGCAGGCTGAGGAGTGAGGAGAGCCAGTCTGAGTTCCAAAACTGAAGAACTTGGAGTCCAATGTTCCAGGGCAGGAAGCATCCAGCAAAGGAGAAAGATGTAGGCTGGGAGGCTAGGCCAGTCTCTCCACATCTTTCTGCATGCTTTTATTCTAGCCGCACTGGCATCTGATTATATTATGTCCATCCAAATTAAGGGTGGATCTGCCTTTGCCAGTCCACTGACTCAAATGTTAATCTCCTTTGGCAACACCCTCGCAGGCATACCCAGGATCAATACTTTGTATCCTTCAATCCAATCAAATTGACACTCAGTATTAACTATCACTTTTCTATTCTGTTACTAAAGTCACACTGTCTCAACTTCCTTTCAAGCACCTTTTTGGCCTGGGCCCGAAGGCTAGACAAATCAATTTAGTCCAGTATCAAGAACAAGGCCAAACAAGACAAAACAAAAAAACTCCACTTTTTCTCTGCATTAAGTTGTCAATAACTCTAAAGCCTTTTCCATGTGTAAACACTGTAAACTGGACTTCTTTCTGGAAGATCAAAGTTTTGGATTAGTAATTGTACATAAACAAAGTATGCAGCCTAAAATATTTTTATCCATTATTATGTCCAAAGTCTGCTTATTATCAGGGAGGACTTTGCCAAAACCCATCTTTGAATTTGTTCATTCAAATAATTAGTACACTAAGGTTTATATATGTGAAACAAGTAAAAAGTAATCATGGTGTTATGTAATCAAGTATTAGAAATGTCAGATAGGATATTTGTCAGTGTTCAGTGATTTAAAGCTTTTGATATCTGTAAAAAAATGTATTTTCTCTCTTTTATTATTTTCCTGTCATCAGATGTTTGTCATCTTGATTCAAACAGTAAAGTCTGTGCTGAATGAATATTTTCATTTATATAGTAAGAATGGCTTTAATAAACATTTCAGTCAGGGGAGATGTTTAAAGTAAGTTCTTTAAGGCCCGGCACTGTGGTTTACACCTGTAATCCCAGCACTTTTGGAGGCCAATGTGGGAGAATCGTTTGAGCTCACTAGTTCAAGACCAGCCTAGGCAACATGCCGAAACTCAGTCTCTTAAAAACAAACAAACAAACAAACAAACAAACAAACAACAACAACAACAACAAAAACCAAAAATCAGCTGGGTTTAGTGGTGGGCACCTGTAGTCCCATCTACTCAGGAGGCTGAGATGGGAGGATGATTTGCGCCTGGGAGGCAGAGGTTGCAGTGTGACTGTACTTCAGCCTGGGCGACTAGACTTTTCTGAGAAGAAGTGAGAGGGCTTGGAAGGATGGTTTATGACAATGAACCAAAGAGCTCTAGCTTTATTTGCATAATAAGGGAGTTCCAAAGAGAGTAGAGGGATTTGGAAGCTTGCCTGTGTACTAGGCAAATGATCCAGCATGTTCTTGTCCATGCTTGTCCATAACCTTTTTGAGTAGGCGGCAGTCTGCACAACCTGCTTCCATGGCACAGATAATTGGAACAGTGGTTGTCATCTGACCTCTTTCTCCAGAATATTTGACTGAGAATCCCAGAGCAAAGTTAATTTTGAACTTGGAAGGTCTTATAAATGCAGGTGTTAGGGCTGGAAGGTCATATAAGCGCAGGTGTTGGGGCTGCCATTTTAGAGAATAATGGGTGATGGAAGAAGCCATAAAAAGATTAGAGGAAGAAAAAAGAGGGGAGAAAATGAGTAAATGTCTGAAGGGCAGACATGTAGTATCTCATGGCAGAGGCAAAGGCATGACTCATTCTCAGAGCTGCCTGCCTTCCTGCCCTTCATAAGAATGGCTGCCCAGATACTGTTAAGTTCCTATATTTGTATGTCCTTTCAAAACTTCCCTTTCTTCTTTAGGTTCCTTGAGCAAGTCATTGTTTCTTGAAACCAAAATTACCCAATGGGTGCAGTATTTGGGGGAAAATGAAGCCTAAAGGAAAATGCTACAAAGGAAAACTTATGATTGATAAGAGAAACCAACTAGGAAGGACATAAAAGTATGGATGAGTAAGTCACAAAAGGAAGATTGAGATGGGAAGAACTTTGTTTGGAGGCTGAAATCAGTAAAATTGAGTCAAAACAAAGTGTGGACATATTTTAACGGAAACGAGAAAGGCTAATATCATGGGTCATGACAATTTAGGATGAAGTGAAAGCAATGTAAAGGCAGTGCCAAAAAAAGGTTAAGTTTTCATATATCTTCTCTCTGACAGATTATTCAATTCTGACATTTTTATACCTCCTTTCTTCGCTGAAAATAATTGAAGAAATTGCTTTGTCTTTTTTTGCAACATACTGCGTATTAACCTGTCCTAATTAAAATGTGAACTTTTGTTTTATTTATAAGAGTTACTTAAAATGTTATTGCTACAGTGTACACTATCTTCCCTCTTTAATAATTTGCAAGTAACATAATTCCTTAACAATATTTTTATGGAAAGGTCAGTGAGGCCACAAAACACATTTAGCTGACAGCACTTGGAGTTTCTGCCTTTGAAACCTGTTCAGTAGTTTCCAAGTCCATCTATGTCTTGTTTATTTTGAACTTTCTCTTGCAAACTACAAATGCCATATGTGTATATAAATACGTATATATGAATATGTATCATATATTTTATATATATATATGTGTGTGTGTATGTGTGTGTATATATATACTTCTCCCGAGTGAGGCCATAATGAGGACTCACTAAGGCTTACTTACCTTGCTACATAACTTTGATTGTGATTCCTAACAGAAATTATTCTAGAAGTTTTTAGTACAAAAAAAAAAGTCTTTATTTGGACTTTTTCTTTAGTAAGGTCTAGAGGTCTTAGTGTAAGAATAATCTCTGCTTTGGCAGGGAGATGAGCCTGTAATCCTAGCACTTTAAGAGGCTGAGGCAGGAGGATTGCATGAGGCCAGGAGTTCAAGACCAACTTTAACAACACAGAGAGGCCCCATCTCTACAAAAACTAAAATAAGGTTAAAAAAATAAAAATTAAATCAAATTAAAAAAATTAGCTGGGTGTGGTGGCATGTGCTTGTAGTCTTAGTTACTTGGAAGGCTGAGGTAGGAGGATTACTTCAACCAAGGAGGTCGAAGCTTTAGTGAGTCATGTTCACACCCTTGCACTCCAACCTGAGTGATAGACTAAGACCCTGTCCTCTGCTAAGAATAAAAATCGATGAAAAATGAAAAGCATGAAATGTGAAACCTATACAGTCATATGTTACTTAACAATGGGGATTCATTCTGAGAAAGGTGATTTTGTCATTGTGTGAACATCAGAGTATACTTACACAAATGTTGATATTATAACTGGCTACACACCTAGGCTATGTGGTATAACCTATGGCTCCTAGACTACAAACCTATGCAGCATGTTACTTTACTGAATACCAAAGATGATTGTAACACAATGTTAAGTTTCTGTGTATCTAAACATATCTAAACATAGAAAAGGTACAGTCAAAATATGGTGTTATAATCTTATGGGACCACCGTTGTATATGCAGTCTGTCATTGACTGAAATGTCATTATGCAGAGTATGGCTGTGTTTCATCAATAGCAAACAGCACCAAGCAGTCCTCCAGCAATAGCACCATGCCTACAATGTGGGCCAACAGGCTGGACGCACTCATGCACAAGCAGGGCAGATGCCAGGTGTACAGGTTTCTTCCCCCCAGCAGTTCTCAGTGTGTTCCAAACCAGAGTTGCTCGTAGAGCCATTTCAAATTCCGCATGATGCATATCTGTCTGTGTATGTGGGTGCAACATTCATCTTTCCACATCCATATACACAGATTCACTTTCAAGCAAAGAATGCTTCGATATATTGTGCTGGTCAAATATCCCACTGTTTTCATGTTCACTCCTTATAATGGAAGACAGGGGGAATGGAGAAAGCTGGTGTGCCTGCTCACCCTCTCCCTCTTATTCTTGTGATAGATCTAGCCATAATCACTTAAGTTCCTGCTGCCTCTGAATAGCTTTTTTTCACATGGTCTCTGCTCCAAAGGGACAGCCTCACTGTGGCTCTGGCGATGGCATGGCAGCCTGAAATTCTGTGACCTGCTTCAGGAAGCCATTTCTGTTTTCCTGAATAGCCTAAAGTGATCTATGCTTATATCACAGTATTGGGCACATGCAAACACTCATATGTGCATACATATTCAACCTTATTAATTATTATTGTTGTTACATTATTGTTATCAGAATTGTAATAAACACTTACATAGTGCTTCCTATGTGTGAGACAGTCTTCTAAACTATTAAGTGATTTAATCTTCATCACAATCATATGAAGTAAATTCTAGTATTATCATTTCCTTGTTGCAGAGGAGGAAAACTGACACCTGAAGGGATTAAGGTGGGATGTACTACTTGCACTGGCAATCCGGCTCCACAGCCTATACTCTCGTTCCCTACACACACTTTCTTTCTATGCCTGCATGTACATGCACACACGTGCAGACACAGATGCATCTGCCTGCTCGCCCATATAAAAATCTAAACGTAGCTCTATCGCTCTAGACCCTCACTTCATGCACTGAACCCACATATGGGATGTGGCTCAAATAAGTATATTATAAAGTTTTCCACATGATTTAGATTTATGATTCTGTTTAGAAACCATTGCTTTAATCAATGTCTTCTGTGGTTCTTGTCTAATTGTGAGGCAGAATTGGGAAAGCCTTCACAGATGGGAGAGTATTTTCTAAATCAATCTTCTCTTTTTTTTTTTTTTTTTTTTTTTTACCTATTTTAGCCAGGAGCCAGCATGATGTAGAATTACGTTTAATATCAAAGGGTCTTTCTAGATTCCCATAGCTCTCCTTATTATGGTCTTTTATTATGGAAAACATTCTCTCGCATCTTGCATTCTTGCCTCATCTATCTTCTCCAAGTGAGTTTGGTAGTTAGAGACTAGAAATTTTTCCTCTTTAAATACTATACTTTTAAAAACTCTATATTAATTTAGGATTGATTAAACGGGTTAATTCCAGACTTTTCAAGGCTAACACCATATCATGTGGTATCTTGAAAGCCTGGAGGGTTTGAGATACCTGCTATTTTTATAACCTGAAGAGTGAACAATTGGCTCAGGAGAAGAAAATTAATCTCGGTGTTTTCATGGGATAGGGATTGTTCTGGGAGCACAGGGAGAACCATGAGAGGAAATGTAGGCAAAGTATGTACTCTGTATATTTAGGGAGATTCCTAGTGCATGACATTTGGGACATAAAACCTCTTATTTTTTTGTGAGACAAACAGACTTGATTCAGGCTTCTCTATGCTATTTATGAGCCCCAAGAAGGCTTAGCTACAAGGTGGGGTACTTGTGACTTGGGAGTTTGCTATAACTATAGGAAATCTTATGTTAACAAAACAATATCAAAGTAAACCATTTCAATGAAGTATATATAGATATCTTAAAAAAATTATCTTACTTTCCTCTTCAATCTGGCATAGTTTTCACAACTCTAAAACTGAGATAATAATAGTCACCTTCCTCAGTTATTGGAGGGAATAATTGAGTACTACCAGCCTACAAAATGCGAATAAATGTCAGCTTTTAGTAATAGTATTATAATTGGTATTGAATAATATAATTTCTTATATGAGGGATCATTCAAAAAGGTTGAGATTCAAATTTTCTATTATCTACAGCTAGCTTAAGAGTTTAATATAACACTTTGACATCCATTTTTTTTTCTTTCCAAAACTAGCAATTACATCCAGTTTCCAACATAGCATAATGAAATATTTGGATACAATTGTAATGTTTTGTATTTGAGAAATCAAAGCTAGAGACTTGTTCAAGGAGACATAGCTACCAAAGGTAGAGTCAGGGCTCGAACACAGGTCTTCCAATGAATAGTTATGAAATAAGACAAACTATGATAAGTCTTAAAAGATGGTAGTATAAGTTCTATTGTGGTTCAGGTGAAGAAAGGGGAACATCTTAATGGAAAATAGGATGGCTAGAGGGTGCCTGTTCAAAATTCTGTTCAATTGCTTACATTTTGCCTGGATGTTTCTACAGATTCCACTGAATTAGTCAGCCTTACTGATTTGAGGTTCTGACCATAAAAATTGGCTTCAGAGTCATTTCATCCTAATCTAGTTAGAATCAGCTTCACCCTTTTCACTTACATGATAAATCAGGCTCAAGCTTTGCACTCTGCATGAAAGGAGGTTGGAAATGAGTTCCAATTTAGAATAGGACCATCTGCACCATATGTGGGCCATCCAATTGTGACTGGCTCTGCCCTGGCGACCAAAGTAATTATGGATATATTTCAGGGTGTAAGTTAGTAGGTTTAAAATCCTTAATTGGCCAAGTTTTATTTTCTTTGCTTTCACTTTGGAAAAAAGTTCAGTAATCAAGATAAAACATGTAATGGACTATTAATTAAAATCAAATTTAATTTTAAAAAATCCATGATGAATATAACATTAAAATTTTAAACGAAGACAAGATTCAATACTTCACAGCCCTTCCTCCCTATCTTCATCCTAATCTGGCCCTGGTTCCACCAAAAGTTTATAAAAGTAGGCAGCCAGCCTACAGGACACAGTTTACCCATTTGATCTAAATCTAAATCTAAACCTAAATCTAAATCTAAATCTAAATCTCTCTCTATATATACATATGGCATGAAAGTGTTTATCTTGATTATGCAGTTTGGGGGTGCCTATTTAAATATTGCTTCTAAGGCAAGTGCCTTTCTAACCCCATCTTGGTCCCAAATTAGGTTCCAAGTAGATATACAGTTGAGATGCTTAGTTAACCCACTGTCTATCACACTTAACTTGCTTATATACCAACACATTTTTGCATAATATCTCAACACTTGTGTTCCAGAAAAGTCCTGGTGTGGAAAATCCCACAGAATAAAGATTAATAGCACGTATTCATTTCATGTTCACAGTAACCACGTGAAGCAGATGCCTTTAAGACGACCCTCATGAAGGAATGAGAAAGATGAAGCAATAATGATTAAATAGCTTACCCAGGGCAACATAGCAAGTAAGGGATGAGTCTGAGCTTTAGACTCAGCCGGGATGACTCAAGAGTCCATCTCCTAGGCTGCTGCACGAAGTTGCCTGTGTTTAGCAGGAAGTAGGAAGCAGGAAAGAGAGCCCATGTAGTGCAGAGCAAGAGATATAGAATGGGGAAAGAATGTTTTCCGTGGGCATTCTGGTTCCTAGTTTGATGCTATGTGATACCATCTGCATTTCCGCCCTTGGGTCATGAGATTCTTCCTGTATCCTTGGAGAAATTTTCATCATTAACTTACACTAGCACAAGTAGATTTCTGCTGGTCCTCAAAAGATCTTCAATACAAAAACAATCGTGGATCAAGGCTGATTGTTCCAAAACTCCATCCTGATAATACCCACATTACTGTCTTACTTTGACTTCTGTACTAGTTTTTATCATCTCAACAATCATTTCATTTGTATTAAATGTTTATAATTTTGTCTATACGCTATTTTACAACTATTGTTATTCTTTTAAAAATAGTGACATATGAACAAATATATATATATACAGTTGATCCTTCATATTTGTGGATTCCACATCTGCAGATTTAACTAGTCGCAGATTGAAAATATTTTTTAAAAAATTATAGCTGCAATTGTGCTTAATATGTATAAACTTTTTTCTCTTTTCATTATGTTTTAAACAATACAGTACAACCACCATTTTTACAACATTTACCTTGTATTGGGTATTATAAGTATTCTAGAGATGCTTTAAAATATACAAGAGGATGTTTGTAGGTTATATGCAAATAGTAGGCTATTTTATATAAGGGACTTGAGCATCTGTGGATTTTGGTATGGCAGGGTCCTGGAACCAGTCCCTCAGGGACAGCAAGGGAAAATTGTTCTCTTCCCTTCCCTTCCCTTCCCTTCCCTTCCCTTCCCTTCCCTTCCCTTCCCTTCCCTTCCCTTCCCTTCCCTTCCCTTCCCTTCCCTTCCCTTCCCTTTCCTTCCCTTCCCTTCCCCTCCCCTCCCATCCTCTCCCCTCCCATCTTCTCTCCTCTCCTCTTCTCTTTCTTTTCTCTTCTCTTCTTTTGTTTTCTCTTTTCTTTTCTTTTCCTTTCCTTTCTTTTCTTTTCTTTTCTTTTCTTTTCTTTTCTTTTCTTTTCTTTTCTTTTCTTTTCTTTTCTTTTCTTTTCTTTTCTTTTCTTTTCTTTTCTTTTCTTTTCTTTTCTTTGAAATGCAGTCTTGCTCTGTCACCCAGACTGGAGTACAGTGGCACAATCTTGGCTCACTGCAATGTCTCCCTCCCAGGTTCAAGCAATTCTCCAGCCTCAGTCTCTCGAGTAGCTGAAACTACAGGTGTGCACCACCACACCTGGATAGCTTTTTTACTTTTAGTAGAGATGGAGTTTCACCATGTTGGCCAGGCTGGTCTCGAACTCCTGACCTCAAGTGACCTCACTGCCTCAGCCTTCCAGAGTGCTGGGATTATAGGCGTGAGCCACCATACCTGGCCAATTGTACTTACCTTCCAACTGTACTGTCCCTGTGTTGCACAAGCTTTGTGCTCCCATTCTATCTAGTTGTGTTGTATGCATAGTTGTCACACAATAACTATTTTAGAATAAGTAAAATCCATTTAATAACCATTTATATTTTTACCCAGGTACAAGAACAAACATCATCTCCAACATTTTTAATATGCAACCACATATTTTAAGTATAAAAAGATGTTTGCTTTCTGTGCTGTTCACACTGGAATAAACAAGTCTGAATTATGAGATGCTGTAATTCCTTAGAGAGATACTGATGACAATAGAAAACATGAGTGCAAAGCTCAAATGGTTTTTGTGTTCACCAAAAACTCAATTCAAAATTATGGCTCAATAATTCAACTTTCTCTATGAGGTTGTTTTATTTTTAATGTTATAACCTTCCTAGATTAGAGAACCAAGCACATAATATACACAGACAAAATAAAACAGAGCCTAGAAAAATTTTCAGGCATTTTTTAAGTCCACTACAACTGAGTGGTATGAGTAATTATTTTATTTTCATAGCCAGTGCAATGGTGTCTGAGTCTGCACCAGTTTTGGATGGTATTACCTAAAGTCATGCTTTGGAAGAAATGATGGAAATGTACTAGAAATACAATGCATGTTTCCGAGCTTACTTTGTGAATTCTGGTATCCTTGAGGTTATTTAAATCCAAAATAAGCATATTGAATTCCAGATGGCAAAATCACAATCCTAGAAAGAAGTGCTGGTAATTCTAATGCAGATTCTAACAGTTAGAAATTATTGAATAGCCATCATTTGAAATAATAAGAATTAAAATTACTGCAATAAGTCAGACTTAAAGCCTATGAAAAATTCTATTCTCTCTCTATTAATTGCAAAAGTCCTTTGGGAAGGCTTAGCTGTCCCTCTCTGATATCACCCTTAGAGGGTCAGAAATACGTCCTTCTGAAGTCTTACATACTTGAATTAAATTTCTGGACTTGATTTTCTCATTTGTAAATTAGCAATGATAGTACTTATATAAAAAGAGTACTATGAGGATTTCATCTATTCATGGATAAAGTTTATATTGGCTATGTTATAAATATACAACATTGCTGTTTTTATTTGTAATTATTTTACTCATAGTGTTTATGTCTCTGGCATTAATTTAACTAAATTTTCTTTGAGACTATATTATAAAACTGTAACTATAAGACATTGCAGTGAACTGAGATTGTGCCACTGCACTCCAGTCTGAGCGACAGAGCGAGACTCTGGGGTTAACCAAAACATCCTCAGGTTTACGACTTGCTAGATAAGAAGGACTAAGTTCAAAATTGGCCTTTCAAGTTTCAGAAGGTACATTTAACTCTTTGTGTACTACTGTCTGGCCAAAGATGAACCTTGGCCACCAATCAGGGTTTTGTCAAGGGGAAATTTCCTCGATCATGGTACTGTTGTGTGCCCCATTTCCTCTGGAAAGGCTTTTTCTTTGGCTTGACTACTGCAGCTCTCACTTTTGATTTGACTCTGTCTTTCTTTTCAAGATTGAATGCAAGAAACGCATTTTTGTAAAGATATCTCAGAACCTGTTACCATGTAACAAAGATGCCTAACCTTTCTAATTTTTACTTTGCACTTATCTGACCTTACAACTAGACTGTGAACTCTTGGAACCACTGCACTATTTTATACAATTTTGTATCTCTTATATCTAAACCAATGTTTAGATAATCTTAGGCATTAAATACACTTTGAATGAATGAAAAACAGTGTAAGGTATGTAGATTTAAAAAAAAATGGGGCTTAATTTTCACAACCAGCTGGCTACTCTCTTCTTTAAAATAAATCATTTTGGAAGACATCATCATACAGGCATTTATCACTTAGTGGCTCTGTTTACCAAATGGGACACTGATTGCCTAAAAGAATGAACATAAGACCCAGAATTACCAGTGGAAGTCTTCTAGGCATGAGGAAAACCCAAGTTAACTTTGTTATTAATAACAACAGCAACTATGGGAATGAGTATAAAGGAAATGATATAATATTATCTATTATTTTATAATGTTAAAAATAAGCCGAAGACAAAATCCATCTAGGTATTTATTGACACTTGCTCTAAAGAATTCAGATATTCAAGTAAATACGTTCAGCAATTTTGTATATTGGCTAAATGTTATAATGACAGATAGCATGTGAATGGGTTTGATACACATTCTTATTTCAAGCAGTAACTGTTCTTATAGAAATGTTTCATCTGTGTTGCAAAACTCTATAAAAGTGAAAAGATAGCATTCATTTTCAGAGTTTGTGATGCACGAATATTTTTCTGGAGTCTCTTTAACCAACTTTTCTTATATATAGATTATATTGCCTAAAACAAATTAAAAACACAAAGACTATATTCATTGGAAATCCTGCTTTTATGTGCAATGAAAAATATGTTAGACATTAATGAGCTGGCTGGAGCAGCCTCATATTTATTTTGAATCTAATGCGTTATATTTGCATGGACATAACCTATGCAAAAACTCAGATTATTTAAGTGCTAAAATTGTGGCTATATTTAATTCTTTATTATTTAATTAAATATTATTAAAGATGAATACTTCATGATCAAATATGAGAGTTAGTTTACCAAAATATAAAAAAAGCTAATGACAGCATCTTCTTTCTTGATGTACTTTGGACATGTATTTATAATATGAGTTACCGGAGACATCAGGGGCCAAATGTCTCATAAGTGATTACGCCAAATTTATAAAGATTTGAAAAATAAAATTTGTAGAGCTTAAGGAGAAAGCTTGGTTTACAGCATAATTTGTAAGTGTCTGCATCTAGTTGTGGTTTTTACTTATTTTTCATATTATCTAATATTACACCAATGACAATCAGAAGTCAACTGACCTAAATTTTTAATATCTGATACTTATAACCTACCTTAGAATATGTGGAGGTCACCTCTGGATAGTCATATCTACTCACTGAGTTAAATTGAAGAATACATTTTTTTTTCTGCTTACATAACTAATTATCTTAGTGATTCTAGAGAAAAGTTTGTGTATTTGAAATTAAGAAGTGGTCAAGCCCTTTTTATTGAATTTTTATTGTTTATAACATTTTATAAATGTTAAAAATGGGCACAGTGACTCATGCCTGTAATCCCAGCAGTTTGGAAGGCGGAGGTGGGAGGATTGCTTGAGAGCAGGAGTTTGAGACCAGCCTGGGCAACAAAGTAAGACTCCATTTCTACAAAAATAAAACAAAATTAAAAATTAACTGAGCATGGTGGCACACTTGAGTCGTCTGGTAGTCCCAGCTACTGGGAAAGCTGAGGTTGGAGCAATGCTTGAGCCCAGGAGTTTGAGGCTGCAGTTAGCTATGATTGCACCACTGCACTCCAGCCTGGGCGATAGTGTGAAACCCTGTACATATACAGACACACACATTATGGATCACATATGCTCAAAAGGCCACTCAAAAGCAGAGTATCGAATCTAGAGTAAGAGGGTTTGTGCTTCTTTATCTATCATAATCATAATTATTTCACTTGCCTGGGAGATCAGGAGTTAAATTTAGAAGCATGGAAGTAAGCTTTGAGTCTTTTCCAAACATCCCCATGAACCTAGGTTTGTGGAATGAAAATATTCTTCTTCTCCTGAAAAGAACACCCCAGCCATTAATTAGTCCCAGTGATGTTTCTCTTTGAGAAAAAAATTATCTCAGTAATTTAGAACCAAAAACAACACCCAGAGAGAAATTCAATAACAGTATACACTAAATCAGTGACCCCATAGTCACAAATAAATAATTCTGGTTTCATATCTAGAAAGTGAAACCATCGCCCAGAACATTTCACCTCCCATTGTCCATTTGCAGTCTGCATCCTGCCAAAGTTACAAGATTTGGGTGTGAGAATTTTTAGAGTCCAAAGAGGTATTTACATATTCTGTGGCTTATTGTAGCAGAACATTTTTATATCTCTCTGAAGATTATGTACACAATCTTTAAGAGCATTTTGGAAAGAGCGGGGACCTCAAACTCACATGTATTTTTCATTACTTTCCAGCTGCTAGTTCTTAGATTGTCAGAATTGGGATAATAACCTGCAGACTATCACTTTGTGTTTTACTAAAAGGGAAGATTGGGTTGCACCATAATCCCTAATTGAGGCCGAATTAGAATAAACGGCTGTTAAGCTCTCCAGCCTAATTGTGAATGGTGTGTATTTGACATTCTCTAAGACATAAATTAGAATAAAAAGAACATTTTCAGAGTCATGGAGTAGCTTTGCATTAATGATGGCCTCCCTTGCACTGCTGACGGTCTGCATTATTCAGTCATTATCAGGACTATTCAGTGCTGAATGATTTGTTCGCCCAGAAATTGTATGACCTGACCAGATAAGTAATATCTGTAGTTTGTATTTATCCTTATGACTGCTTACTTGGGTATGGCTTCTTTTATCTCTGTTGTGAGCTTACTTACTGCTGCTCAGCGGGATGTACCATCAGTGACATAAGCTTTATTCATTTCCAGATCCACAGCGCTGCATCAAAGTACTAAATCCTGCAAATGTGAGGAAAACTCAAAGGCTTTAATCATCGGACTGGCAATTGTCATTGTACTGCTGCCATATGTCAGCGCTGAAGTTAAGTTTCATGTCTGTGCGCTGTAAGGAAGGCATGTGGCCATGTGTTGCCTGCTTGTTTGTTTAAGATAGAGTCTTCCCTGCCACTGGAATAACTTTGCCATTCACATCCCTTTCATCTGCACAGAATGAAGTAACCATAGTCCTACAACGAAATGTGAATGTGCCCTTTCAGAACTGATTGGTCTATTTCATAACTCCTTTCTTATTCTAATTAAACCAACTCAGGAGAGAACTGTGTTTTAGCATCTTGGGCTTCTGAATGACAACAAGGAGTGGCAGGAAAGAATCAGAGGATGTAGGAAGCTCTCTGCTGTGAAAGCAAGGTTTAAAGGTCTAGAGGATTTTTCCTCCCAGCAAAGAGATCATCTTTTGAAATCATCCCCATCCGTTCCCCTCTACACATACCAATTTCGGTTTTATAACACCCCTTGCTGTGCATCTCTTGGCAGGAAAGTTGCCCATCTTGCAGAGTCTTGCATGAATAATTCATTTATATGTCATGCTGACTCTTGAAAGCCTGGATTACAGCTTTGGAGGAAATGTTTAATAGGATTCTTCCAAACAATACAAAATATAGCTCAGAGTTCTATGAGTTCTATCTCTTAGAAAGCCTCGGTGCAATAAAAGAATTAATGTGCTGGAAGCCCAAACACACTTGAGGCCATTCAACCTGCATTGAGCTAAACTGTAACCTAATAATGAAGGTTAGTATTTTAGATTAGGGTTACTGTTTCTCAGAGACAGGATTCTTAATTATAGGCTTTGAGTTCAATATATTGGCACAATTGCTTTTTGTTAGATCTTGAGGTTTTGGATTTTTTTTTTTAACATCAAAGGACCTTGGAGAACCAGGCAGACAAGCAGCTGAGAGAAGTATTGAGTTAGATGAGGGCAAACAAACTCTACATATATCAGGCTGCATGCTCACCTGCTGTTACTCAATGATGCTGTTCTTTAAACAGTGATCCTGCTGTCAGTCAAACTGGAAAATTTAAAGATCTTCTGTAGACTCAGTATCTTACCTCTTTTAGTCCCTGTCTCAGTGATTTTATTTTATCTACTCACCTTTACCTCCTCTTCCATTTTCTGCAGAGCCTTTTTTGTACTCCCTTCAACGCTTGCCTATAACAAAGTCTTTAAAATATATTTACGTTACCCATTAAAGGACCGATTGACCAAATTTTAACCCACTTTCACTCTCCCAGGATGGTTTGCATATTAAACCAAGAAGAAAGTCATAGACTTAAAAGAATCTATTGATTCTACTGAGGCTTGTTCTTTGTTTGTTTAATAACTTTGAAAATGACAAAAGTAACACGTGCTTGTTGTAGAAAACAAAATAGTTAAAGCAAAAGAAAGAAAATTAAAAAAAAATAACCAATAACATGTTGACATTGTGGAATATTAATCCATATTAATGTTTATATCTATATGTGGATCCATCTATATGTCTATAGATTCATATATCCATGTATGTAGCCTTACAAAAGTGGGATAATCTACAGCGGAATTTTAAATAGCAATTGAATTCCAGCAGAGTATCTATTCCTTGGGTTTTCTCTATCTAGGTTGTTGGGTTTTAAACTTTTTCAGAGTCTTTTGCATTAGTGTAAGGAATTTGGATTGGATATCTTCCTTTTTTGCCCTCCAGATCTATAATCACCTTTTAAAATTCTGCTCTGTGCCTTGTGAGGCTAACTTGATAGAATTGTATCTATGGGCTTTCTTACCCTCTGGCCCTTGATTGGGTTCAGCCAATGAGAGAATCAACAGGAGCCCATCAGAAAGGGAGAGTGAGATTAGGGTATTTTCACCCAGTTTCCTTTCTTGGGAAAGGGAGTTATTAATAGCACACAACTCTTTCTTCTGCTGAGTTTTAGTAACCAACTCCTCCCCTCTCTCCTTCAGGCCTAGGGTAGTAACTTCTTATTTTAGTTATTATTGCTGCAAAGTAAATTATCCCAAAACTTAGTCACTTAGAACTACAGTTACTTATTTGCCACAGAATTGGTAATTTTTGCTTGGTCAAGAAGGTTTATTTTTGCTTTTCATCACTTCAGCAGGAGTGGATTAACTTGGGGATACAGTATCTATTTCCAGGAAGATTCCCTCACATCCTGGCAAGTTAGTGCTGACTGTTGACTTGGAGTTCAACTTGGACTGAGGACCAGGGGCCTAGGTTCTTCTTCACATGAACTTCTCTTCGGCTGCTTGGACTTCCTCGCAGTACAGTGTCTAGGTTCCAACAACAGTCTTCCAAAAGAAAACCAGGCATATGCACTGCATCACTTTTATGATACAGCCATGGATCATTTTGCATCATTTTCTACTGTAATCATAAATGCTCAAAGATTCAAAGGAATGAAATAGAGACATCACCTTTCAATGGTAGAATACCAAATGAAACTGAAAAGAGCATGTAGGATGAGAAATATTAGAAATAAGGCAATTTATCTGATGGTTTCTGACTTATTAGCCACAGAGTACTGTACTACCTTTGGGTAGTTTACTTTTGTAAACAATCTCTGTATTAAATTACACTCAAACTACCCAATACGAGTATGCCATATTTTTTCACTGGGACTCTGCTTAATACAGGATTGAGAGTAAATAATAGCAGGGAAGGTAAAGGAGGAGGGTGCCACTTAGCAAGGTATCAAGAACTAGCCTAAATATCTACTACAGCGCAAATTTTTAATACAAATATTTTGATATCACATAAGTTTTCATTGGAAGAAAGTCTCTCTTAAAAGAATATTTTAAAATATCACTGTTTATGTCTTTGAGCATCATGATATCAGTTTTAAAACTTGTTTCCTGCCGACTGTACTAACTCCTAATCAAAACTCCTACAAGTCTATGCTTCTTGCCAGGGAAATTCATTTTTTTCTTATTGGTTAATTATCAGATATGTACAAAGAACGTGCAATGTTCAATGCACTTTCAGATGTGTTAACAAAACATTATCAACACTAGATCATCTGACTTTTCCATATTGACAGTCAAAGTATCATTAACCCCAAATTTTAATGCTCTATTCAAACAGTGGCCTCATGCAAAAATAGTTTTTAAAAAATATTTCAATAAGTTTTTTTCTTCTCTTTCTCTACTGCACATCTCTTCTCAGATGAAGCCCTTTAGGTACTTATTGAACCTACAGAAGGAAATAAGATGGCATGAGTTAGTATATATTCTATTTGTCAGTACAAGTGAAATAGAATGGGGCTATGTACTTTTCAGAGGATGGAATGGAATTCCCTTGGAAAATAAAAAGAGAAAAATTCAGTATTTTGGCTAGAGGAATATAAGTTAAAGATAATACCTCTTTTTCTACTTTCCTTGTGGCCTGTAGGAGGTTTTCCCTGTGTGAAACTGAAAGTGGAAGAATTGGTAAAGATATTGCAGCAGAAATAAATGAAGAGATGCAGGAATAAGTCATGGAAAAATTTAAACCTCAAGTAATGGTGCGTGTGTTTGTCTAACTATTTTAAATCAGAGTCTTGAAAAAGAGTCACAATAAATTATAATACAGAAGAACAATCTACATAATACTCCCATTTTACAAAAACACTTCCAACACAACTATAAATATTCTGGCTTGAAATATCTGATACTTTCCCCCCATTGCCCCTTGTGATGTTAGAGCTGCCCCTTAGGTCATTAGATCAGTCAGACACCAAGCAAAAGACAGAAATCACACACAGTTTTACTAACAGAGAATGTCATATGAAAAATTGTAAACTACATGTGATGTTGTTAACTTGACAATCGGAAAGGCAAAAGAGTATCATAGACAAACTAAGGTATCATAGACAGATGACACACATGAGAAGCAACAGACACTCGTAGGGCTGGGGAAACAGAGGGAACAGGGTGGAATTTTTAGAACCTTGAAGCTTAGAAGAGGAGCCCTGAAGAACGAACACACAAAGTTCTGAGGCAGGACTCTGCTTAGCTGGCCTAGTGTCTCAGCTCACAGGAGGAACCTGCCAAGGTCTGGACATAGACTTCTGACGGGGGATCCTAATTAGCTGGTGCTAATATTTCCAAGAAGGACATTATGAAGTTCGTTCTGCAGGTGCTGAAACACCTGTACGACAGCAACACAGCTGCTTTGAGGGTGAATATAGTAATGTAGGTTAGTACATCATAGATACATATTTAATAAACTTTATATGTATTTTTTTTATCATCTATTATCTATCTGTCTATCGACCTATCAATCTATCTACCTACCTACATAGTCAATTTGTCCCATTTCCAGGATGCTGACAGGTAAATAGTTCAGGAGTTTCTGCTATGCTTTTTCTTTAGGTTCCATTCCTAGTGATTGCTATAATAGGAAACATTATGAGTTTTGACTCATTTGGCAAGCTTGTAGTTTCTTCCATAAACAGCCTTTTTATTCTGCTTAAACTCAAGCAGATGCAAAGGAGATAGAAAAGCTGCATGTATTGATCATCTATGGTGTACTAGCCAACTGAGCTCGGTGCTTTTTGAAAATTATCTCATATGGTTCTTGCCATAATCCAATTATACAGATATTTTTGTTCTCATTTCTCATTTTACTAGTGAGAAAACTGAAGTTACAAAACGTATCAGGAGATACACATAAAATAAATGAAGTGGGCAGGATTCGAAGCTAGAACTACCTCCTTCAAAAAGATTTCAATCTTCCTGCCCCCACCAACTTTGAAACCACTGCTAGCCCATATGGTGTCTTTGTGCTTACTAATTAAAAAAAAAAAAAAATGCCGTCTCGAGGCAGACAAAACCCCACGGGTACACAACCTGGCAAGAGGATTAAACATTTGTGTGTTAGAAAAAGGCACTTCTGCTTCTGGGTAGATGCAACTCTGAGTCAGGTCACACAGCTTGGAGACCAGAGCACGGGTTTGATTTTCACCTTCTTTTCACATCCTGTGTCGGACACCCTTGTGAGCAGCACAATCTGTGCAACTGAATACCATGGTCGTTTTTAACATCACTTCCATCAAAATAATGTTCCTGTTTAAGATCTCTCTTTCATTCAGATTTCAGCATTAAGAGGACAACATGCCTTTCTGCCCTAAAATGTTTTGTTTTTCTCACTTCTCTTTTATATAATAATGCTAATTACGTAGCAAATTAGTGACCTTTTGCTGCATAACAAACTATCTCTAAACTTAGAAGCCTAAAAGAACAAATATTTATTATCTCACATAAATTCTTAGGGTCAGAAATCCAGGAGCCACTTTCCTTGATGGTTCTGCATTGGGACATCCCATGAGATGGCAATCAAGCTGTCAGCCGGACGTCAGTCATTTGAACTTTTCCGCAGCTGTGGGCTCTTCCTTTAAGCTCATTCACAGGGCTACTGGAAGGAGGCTTCAGTTCCTCACCACACTGGCATCTCCACATAGCTGCTTATCACATGGTTGCCACCAGAAAGAGTGGTTGAAGAGAAGAAGAAAAATACCAGTCACAGTGGAAGCTGAAGGGACTTTTGTAACTGCACCTCAGAAATGAAGTATCATTTTTTCCTGCTGTAATTTTTTCTTTTTCTTTTTCTTTTTTTTTTTTGAGCTGGAGTCTCACTGTGTCACCCAGGCTGGAGTGCAGTGTCACAGTCTCGGCTCACTGCAACCTCCGCCTCCCGGGTTCAAGCGATTCTCCTGCCTCAGCCTCCTGCTGGTACTAGAGACGCGGCCACCACGTCTGGCTATTTTTTGTATTTTTAGTAGAGACAGTGTTTCACCATATTGGACAGGCTGGTCTCGAACTCCTGACCTTGTGATCCACCCACCTCAGTCTCCCAAAGTGCTGGGATTATAGGTGTGAGCCAACGTGCCGGGCCTTCTTCTGCTATATTTTATTGGTCCTACAGAACAAAATTAGTACAACATACAAATGGTTGGGAGCCAACTTAGAGGGTGGTGAGCAAATATAGACTATAGCAAATAAGACTATGGTCTCATTATATGTGCCAACAACCTGAGGAGATAAAATGGCTGATACTCAGTTGATCCTCAGTGGTACAACTGTTGACTGGCATTTATTTTGATCAAATGAGTGTTGTTCCTGATTTTTCTATGCTCATGCCCAATCAGTTGTTAAATATTTTGATCATTATTCCTGGAGATAGGTATTGTTGCTATCATCAGCTTACAGAAATTGAGGTTTCTAGACCTCAATTTCCTCTACAAATAAATGCTAGAACCAAGCTTGGAACCCCCAAACTTTCAATTACTATGCTATTACCTTCTTTAGTATATTCAATTTTAACTTCAATTCATCACTTCTGGAAGTAAGCGGGCACCACACTAATACCAAACATGTTTCTACATGAATAAATTTCCATAACATATTAAATGTAAAAGCCTCTTTTAAAGCTAGCTTGATGTTAAAAATCAAAGGAAGAGATTTTATCATTAGACAGGTCAGAGGCTCACTTCACCCCGTGTTCAAAGAGCAGAGTCCATGTCCCAGATAAAGAGCTTATCTCATTTCGAGGAAGACATTCTTATTACTGTTTTCTTTCTAGCTGATATAACATTTGGATTTGAGTTTTAAGGGGATAACCCTCTCCCCAAATATTTATGTGTGTCATTTCCATAGGAGTGCATTTAGGGAGACCAAGTGGGAGATCCTACTATTTGCATACTCCTCCAACAACAGAAAGACTGAGTTCTATAATTATGAAAATTATCAGTTAAAACTGGTTGACAGAAAAAAAATGACAACTTGGCTGATTTTTTTTTTAATTTTTAAATAGATGCTAGGCATGTTGTATAAGTGCTGTCTGAAGACTGGGTTTAGGTATTTTGTCAAAAAGCGGCAAATAATAACACATGTACTTTGTGAAAAAATACTTAGTGGATGTGATTCTTTTATTTTCAAAATATAGATCTATGCATAAGAAGAATACATGCAAGGTATTAGTAGCAACAGATTTACTTCTTATACAGTCATTATTTCAGGCAACATTTATAAAGGCCAACTGAAATTGAAGCTACGGCAAATGCCCAGATATAAGCTTAGGCCAAAACCCTCAAATTTGCAGTTATCAATATATCCTCAATATATCAATGGCTCCTTGACTACAGGGTAATGTAAACTAAGACAAAACCAATCTGGTTTGCATAAGCTTCGGATATTTTATTAGCCATGTGGCATTTTCCAGCCTATGGAAATTAAGCTATGGTCAGGGCCAAGTCTGACTAAAAAAACCAAAAAAAACAAAAAAACAAAAAAACAACAAAAAAAAATAGGCAATCACACAATTTTAACAAGCTCACATGTTTTAATATAACCTCAAATCTATTTTCACTATTTCCATTTCCTGCCCAATAACCACTCCCATACTGAGATGCAGGGACTGAAGCCTCCTTTTTTTCTCCCACTGGAGAAATCTTATCTTACTCTATTAGGCCATAAATAAACACTAAGACCCATGCTAAACCTCAAAAATCCTAAACAAATATGCAATATATTCTTCATATGCTCACCTATTTCTTTCTTATAATGGCTTTCCCTGGATCTGTGGTTCAGATGCTTACTTTGTGACAAAAGTATTTTGATTCAATTATCTGTGAAGGGAAATATCAAAGAAAAACCATCATGAAGATGTCTGGCCTCTTAAAACTATGTTGCCTTTAGGAACTCATGTTAGAAGTGTAGGAGCTGAAGTTTTCTGTCTGAATTCAATTTCAATTAGATTTTAATATCAGACCTCCCTCTGATTATTAATATTCCACCACCCAATTTTCAAAAATGTAATTTGTGATGCAATAACCTTATTGCCTCTGTATTTCCATCATCACATTTGCCCTCACTCCACATTCTATATAGTCTGTGTGAATAAGCTCTTAATCAAAATCGTATTCCATTCTTGAGAGTATAACATTCCCAAACTAAGTTTGTAAAAGCGACATCTTTTTCACTCAAACTTTGTAAATTACGATCTTAACATCAATGGTTTAATGTAGTCTCAGAATGAGGAAAAAATAAGGAGGGAAGTTTGTGTGTTTTAATAATTCTTCCTTTACTTCTAATGAAGATAAAAGTTTAGATGAAATTTAATGAGACATTTGTCTATCAAAGTAAAGTCTATGCAGTATCTCCTGGACAACACATAAAATGGGCCTCTTTGAAGGAAAAAAGGAGTTCTTCATATTTAAAGCATCATGTAATAGTAAGAAAAAAATAAATCTACAAATCACTGATGGAATATCCATGGTGTGGTATGTTACCATTTCATAAATTTTGACTATCTTTACAGAAATTGAATTAACCCAGTCTAAATGCAAATAGGCTTTATTTATTTATTTACTTATTCATTCATTTATTTATTTAAGGCCAACTTCAGTTTCTAGTAGACACCAATAATGTTGTAATGAGGATTGTGAGATTATGTGAAGTAATTGGGGAAGATTATCATGATCAATTAATGATGTCTGTCATGAGTTTAGCAAGGAGAAGTTGTAGTACATATATATGCAAAATATTTTGCATCTCTGGTCTATGTGAAGTAGAACAAGACTGATGGTATTAGTCCGTTCTTCACTGCTATAAAGACATACCTGAGACTGGGTAATTTATGGAGAAAAGAGGTTTAACTGACTCACAGTTCCACATGCTGTACAGTAAGCATGGCTGGGGAGGCCTCAGGAAACTTACAATCATGGTAGAAGGTGAAGGGGAAACGAGTGTTTTACATGGCTGGGGCAGGAGGAAGAGAGTGAAGGGGGAAGTGTTACACACTTTTAAACAACCACATCTCTTGAGAACTCACTCACTATCGTGAGAATAGCAAGGGAAAAATCCGCCCCCATTATCCAATCACCTCTCAACAGGTCCCTCCCCCAACATTGGGAATTACAATTCAACATGAAATTTGGGTGGGGACACAGAGCCCCAAGCCATATCCCTGATTAAAGTTTTCTATTATTTTCCTATTATACATTAGGAAAATTTTCCCGTACTTTTGGAATTAGAGCTGTCAGGGCTGAGGTTTGGGAATGAGAACTTTAAAAAATTTCCCCCATTGATTATAACAAGGAGCTGAGTTCAGGAGCCATTGTTTTAAGAATCAGATTTATATCAAGCTTATTTTTTAATATTTAAAAAAGTTTTGTGGACACATAGAAGTTTTATATACTTATTGGGCACATGAGATGTTTTAATGCAAGCATGCAATGTGTAATAATCACATCATGCAGAATGAGGAATTCATCCCCTTAAGCATTTTCAAACATATTTTTCATTTCAGAGCTAAGTGGTAAGCAATGAGTGAGTGTGTGCTTGTGTGTGGCAGGCAGGAGGGGGCAGTATAGGAAAGAAACAATAGAATTCTTGTTGACAAAGGACTGCTTTATTGCTTTGCAATTATTTTGCATGTGGGTTTTTGTTATTATGGAGATCAACTTCAGAGGAGAATAAAAAGTAGATATAGACTAGTCCAAGAGAATAAGAAAGAAAAAGAAAGCAGAGTATAATAGTCATGTAGGGTCATAGGTCTTTCTGTTTTCTGAAATTTACATTACAGAGTTACAGTGGTTCACTTGCCTTAGTTAAACATCAGTTAAGTCTCAGAGGAGGAAGAGAACTGGGGCAATTATTTGCAAATTCATTGACTTACTTGAGATTTGCTTTAAGTTTCCGTTTCAATCATATCATGGAGATCGAACTAGAATTTGTTTCCTGGTTGAGTGATCCTAAGAAGTCATGCCCTGCTCTCTTCTACTACCATACCATTTTATTGCAAGCTACAGCACCTCATACACACAAAAAAGAATATATCAATGAATATCTAATTTTTTTAGAGACAGGTTCTCACTGTGTTGCCCAGGCTGGACTTGAACTCCTGGCCTCAAGTTATTTTCTTGCCTCAGCTTCCCAAGTGCTGGAATTATAGGTGTGAGCCACTTGGGCCAACCCAAAATTTTTCACAAACATGTTTATGTATATGTGTGTGCGTGTGTGTGTGTGAGTGTGTGTGTGTGTGAATGTGTGTGGGTGTATGTATATACCTATCTACTAAATTCTCTTCCCCGTCCGCCTTCTCCTTTTCCTTCTTTCCATCTCTCTCCCTCTTTCACACACACACGCACACACACACACACACACACACACACACACACACACACACACACGTGTCCTATGTAGCTATTTCTGTTAAGGCATTCTAATAAGGGAAAAACTTTTTAAAAGTCCACAGAAATTAAAGCTTCTCAAGATGCATCACGATCCAACGAATAAAAATAACAATGTTTTGCAACATGCAAAATCACAACATATTGCAAAAGATAATTGAAATTCCTGCATATGCCTAGGATATTAATATTTTTCCCTGCTTTTTTGTAATTAGATTGATGTGCGTATTTAAAAATCTGCTCCCCACATGTGCTTAAGAATGCCAGGTTTTTCCTGAGTCATATTGCCAACTCAAATACTAGGTTTGAATGTGTCTTCTATCCCAGTGGTACATACACGTGTGATATTTTAGCATCACTGCAAGGTGCTGGTGTACTGAGAATATCAGCACAGATGTTAGAGAATGCTATTATTCAGAAATAAATTATTCATTTCCTGGGCACTTTCAGTTTTATATTGACAATAGTAGCCATTACAATCCAATCTGATTTACATTCTCAGCATTTACCTTTCAAACTGATAGGTCTCTGAAGCAATAAACATTTTTGAAGTTTAGAAATTATTTTCAGTCTGGTTTTCTAGATGCAGAAACTGAGATAGCGATTTGAATGTACATGTATCAGCAAGTGTGCTGAAGAGATAGGATTGAGGAAAGACCAGCAGGAGTTGGTCCACTTTGAGGCAAGGGGGTCAGTATTTATATCCCCAATGTATTAGTTTGATGGAGTTGTGATATGGTTTGGATCTGTGTCCTGCCCAAATCTCATGTTGATATGTAATCCCCAATGCTGGGGTTGGGTCCTGGTAGGAGGTGATTGGATCAAGGGGGCCATTTCCTATTAATGGTTTATCACCATTCTGCAAGTGCCATCCTCATGATAGAGTTGTCATGAGATCTGGTTATTTTAAAATGTGCAGCACCTCCCCTGGCCCCTTTTTCCATTTCTGGTCACGTAAGACATGCTTGCTTCTCCTTCATCTTCTGCCATGATTGTAAGTTTCCTGAGGCCTCCCCAGAGGCTGATGTTGCCAAGCTTCCTATACAGCCTGCAGAACTGTGAGTCAATTAAACCTCTTTTCTTTATAAATTACCCAATCTCAGGTATTTCTTTAGAAAAATGTGAGAACAAACTAATACAGAATATTGGTACCAAGAAGCAGGGCACTGCTATAAGGATACGTGAAAATGTGGAAGCAGCTTTGGAACTGAGAAACCAGCAGAGGTTGGAAGAGTGTGGAGGGCTCAGAAGAAGAGAGAATGGTAAAGAAAATGTTGGAACTTCCTAGAAGCTTGTTGAATGATTGTGACCAAAATGCTGATAGTAATATGGACAACGAAGTCCAAGTTGATGAAGTATAGGATGGAAATGAGTAACTTATTGGGAACTGAAGCAAAGGTCAATTTTGTTATGCATTAGCAAAGAGGTTGGCTGCGTTGTGCAACCTGGCCATGTGATTGAAAAGCAAAGTCCCTTTTCAGGGGAGAAACTCAAGCAGGCTGCAGAAATTCGCATAGGTGAAAATGAGCCAAATGCTAATATCCAAGACATGGGGAAAAGACTTCAAAGGCATTTCAGAGACCTTTGTGGCAGCTCCTCCAATCACAGGCCCAGAGGTCTAGGAGGGAAAAATGGTTTTCTGGGTGAGGTCCAGGGCCCTGCCACCCTGTGCAGCATTGGGACACTGCCCCCTACCTCCCAACTGCTCCAGCTCCAGCCATGGCTCAAGGGGGTCCAAGTATAACTTGGGCTACTGCTTTAGTAGGTAAAAGCAATAAGCCTTGGCAGCTTCTTATGGTGTTAAGTCCATAGGTGCACAGATTGCAAGAGTTCAGGCTCAGGAGCCTCTGCCCAGATTTCAGAGAATATATGGAAAAATCTGAATGTCCAAGTGGAAGGCTGCTACAGGGGTGGAGCCTTCATGGAGAACCTTTAATAGGACAGTACAAAGCAGAAATGTAGGTTGGAGCCCCCACACAGAGTCCCCACTGGGGCACTGTCTAGTTAAGCTGTGAGAAGAGGATCACCATCCTCCAGGCCCTAGAATTGTAGATTCGATAACAGCTTGCACTGTGAACCTGGAAAAGCCACAGGCAATCAATGCAAGCTTGTAAAAGCAGCCAAAGGGGTTGTATCCTGCAAAACCACAAGGGTGGAGCTGCCCAAGACATTGTGATCCCACTCCTTGTACCAGTGTGCCCTGAATGTGAGATGTAGAATCAGAGGAGAATATTTTGGAGCTTTAAGATTTAATGACTGCCCTGCTGGGTTTCAGGTTTGCCCAGGGCCTGTAGCCCTTTCTTTTGGTTAATTTCTCCATTTTGAAATAGGAGTAATTACCCAATGGGTGTACACCCATTGTATCTTGAAGTACCTTGCTTGTTTTTTATTTTACAAGCCCATAGGCAGAAGGGACTAGTCTTATCTCAGATAAAACTTTGGACTGTGGACTTTTGAGTTAATGCTGGAATGAGTTAAGACTTTAGGGGACTGTTGGAAAGGCATGATTGTATTTTGAAATGTGAGAAGGATGAGATTTGGGAGGGACCAGGGATAGAATGATATGGGTTGGGTGTGTCTCCCCACCTAAATCTCGTGTTGAAATGTAATCCTCCATCCTGGAAGTGGGGCATAGCAAAAGGTGATTGGCTTATGGCGGCTCTTTCTCATTAGTGATTGAGCACCAGCCCCCTAGTGCTGTTCTTGTGATAGAGTTCTCATGAGATCTGGTTGTTTAAAAGTGTGTAGCACCACCTCCCTCCTTGCTCCTGCTCCAGCCATTTAAGACGTGCCTGCTTCTCCTTTGTCTTCTGCCATGATGGTAAGTTTCCTGAGGTCTCTCCAGAAGCTGATGCTGCTGTGCTTCTCATATAGCCTGCAGAACTGTGAGCCAGTTAAACATTTTTCTTTATAAATTACCCAGTCTTAGGTCTTTCTTTTTCTTTCTTTCTTTCTTTCTTTCTTTCTTTCTTTCTTTCTTTCTTTCTTTCTTTCTTTCTTTCTTTCTTTCTTTCTCTCTCTCTCTCTCTCTCTCTCTCTCTCTCTCTTTCTGTCTTATTTTCTTTGAGACAGAGTCTCACACTGTCGCCTGGGCTGGAGTGATCTCGACTCACTGCAACCTCCGCCTCCTGGGTTCGAGAGATTCTTCTGCTTCAGCCTCCTGAGTAGCTGGGACTACAGGAGCCCGCCACCATGCCCAGCTAATTTTTTTGTATTTTTAGTAGAGATGGGATTTTACTATGTTAGCCAGGCTGGTCTCTAACTGCTGACCTCGTGATCTGCCCATCTCGGCCTCCCAAAGTGTTGGGATTACAGGAGTGAGCCACCGCGCCCAGCCTGGTATTTCTTCATAGCAGTGGAAGAACAGACTAACACATGATGTCTTAGCAAAATACTAGACTGGGTGGCTTCAGTAACAAAAATTTACTGTCTCATAGTTCTGGAGGCTGGACATCCAAGATCAAGATGCTAGTGGAGTTGTTTTTTCTGAGGGCCATAAAGAAAAGAACCTTTATCAGACCTCTCTCCTTGGCTTGCAGGTGTCCACCTGCTTGCTGCCCCTTCACTTGGTCTTTCCTCTGTATCTGCATGCTCTTTAAGGCTTTTTTTGTGTGCAAGTTTCCTCTTGTTAGGACACAAGACAGGTTGGATTTGGGCCCCCGTAACAACCTCACCTTGATTTAAGCACCTGTTTAAAGGTGCTATCTCCAAACATAGTCACATTTTGAGGTACTTGGGGTTAGGGCTTCAATGTATGAATTTGGGGTGAACACAATTCAGCTTGTAACCCCCATCAATCCAATCTTTCATTCACTGGCTATAGGCAACATCTAGGGAAGGGGTGAGGAGTAACTTTTCAGTGTCCCTGAGAAGTCACTTAGAGCAGTGGGAGGATAGATAGAGGTGTTACTGAATAAAGGTGATCTGGCAGGGCAACCCACAGTGTCATCTGCAGAATGTATTATATGCCAGTGGAAGAATCATGAAGTTCATAAACTTGGAATGGAGAACTTTATTTCTCATAAAGGGTTGCAGCCTCTAGGCTGGCCACTACACAAGCTGGAAAACATAGCCTCTGGAAAACGCCAAGTTGAAGCACTTTGAGGCAGGGGGAAAAGGAACAGTTTATGCCCAGCAGTTGACTAAGTATACATATCCTATAAACTAAAGGAGGAGTCATGAATATTTATGAAAGGAGAAACTGTGCCCATGAGCAATTGAACTTCATGCCTCTTCAGGAATTGCATAGAAAAAAATGGCCATGCTAGCATGATGAGGGTGGAGGTTTTGGCCCTCTGATGTCAAAAGGTGAAGCAGAGGACATGAAAACCTTTACTGCACATCCTCCATGAGTTGGTCAAAAGCAGTCCAGAGGTGGTGGTCGTTTTTTAGGAAGTAGTGCATTGTAAAACTAGTGAGCTGTCATGTCAAAACTGCAAAGCTGGAGGGGGGTCCAGTGGTGGCCTCAGATGACTGATTAAGGGAAATAACGGAATGAATCAGCTGTTTCTTGTTTTCCAGAACTTGTTTCTGCTTACTCCTCAGGAAAGAATTCTGGTTGAAGGTTAATAAGGGAGGGGAGGACTGAGGCAAATCTGACTTCTTATCCCAACATGGCTGGGAGCTCAGTTTTCCCTTTGGTCCCTTTGGCTCAGAAGGGGTCCATTCAGTCAGTCAGCGGGCTTAGGATTTTATTTTTATTTCTCAATATATAGAAGTAACTAATATTTCATGATCCCTTAATAAGATATTTCATCAAATTTAGGAACCCATTAACTATAACATGCACTATTATTTCAAATACCGTAAAAAAAGAAAACCGTGCCACAAGATGGGGATCTAATAGGAAACCTCCACAAAAGTGGGACACGAAAGAACTAAATTCTCAATGTCAAGAAAAATGAGCAATGATACTACCATTCAGAAAGGCAGTAAGAAACATTCATGTTTCTATATTGGCACATGATAGAAGAAAGAAAAAAATAACTCCCTTAAAAATCTGGACCTTAAGCGCTCTTACTAACGTGAATTTTTGACTTTAATTCACAATACTCAAGTGGTCCAAAAAACCTTAAGCAGACAATTTAATTAAAAGTGCTCTCAGGTATGTAGTGCCCCCAAATAATTGGAGAAGCAAGTACCAATGTGACCAAACGGTGAAGATGCACTGATTAGAAAATGCTTCTTTCACAGATGTCAAATGATAAATAGTGATGATAAATAGTGATGATTATAAGGATAGATAAAATTTTGTATCATCTGGGGTTGTTCTTTTAGTGTTGGCAAACTACAGCCTGTGGGCTGGCTGTTGTTATAAATAAAGTTTTATTGGAAGACAATCATGCCCATTCATTTCTATACAATCTATGGCAACTTTTGTGCTATAACAGCACAGTTGAATAGTTGCCACAGAGACCACCATATGACCTACAAAACTGGCAAGAATTATTATCTGACCCTTTACAAAAAAAGTTTGCTGAACTCCTGATGAATTTCCACCTATTAAATTATTTCATTTTAACCACAATCTTATGTGGTAGATAATATTATATCCCCATTTTATAGACCGGGAAACAGGGAACAAGAGGTTAAATGACTTACCCAATGTCACATACCAGTAAATAGTATAAGAAAAATTTGATTATACGTATGTCATTATTTTCCAGTGGTTAATTATGTAAGAGGGGAAGGTGTCCAAAGAAAATGGGCTAGGCGATAGTAGGAGTTCAATAGATAATTTGCTGTATGAATAAATGCATAAATTAATGGATATAGTCAAGATGTGGCAGAACCAGGATTTTTAACCCAGGCCACTCTGAATCCAAATTCCAATATCTCTTAAAAACTAGATATAAAAGTGTAAGTAACTGCAGAGACTGCCTTAGCCTCTACCCTTAACTAACTTGACAGAGTAACCCACACCGTTTTTTCTAATAAAAACATGCTGACTCATGCATCCACTAGGGTACTCACAAATACTTTTGTTCCCAGCAGATGTGCTGTATGAATCTCATTTCAATCTGTATTTTTATTAACTGACCTACTGTGGTCCTGATTACATTGAAGAAGAGGTCATGCATTGTACCAGATACAGGACTTTCTATAAGTTAATAGATCCAAAGGCAGGGAAATAATTTTCCTTAACAAATTATCCATTTGTTTCCCAATGTTTAGAAGAAAAGTCATTATTTTTGTTCACAATTAAAATAAAATTACTTAAAAACACTATGTTAATTGAATGCTGATTATAAAGTGAAACATAATTTGAGTGAAGTATTTATATCTGTGCTTATAACTTTTTTTTTTTTTTTTTTTTTTGAGACGGAGTCTGGCTCTGTCGCTCAGGCTGGAGTGCAGTGATGCGACCTCCGCTCACTGCAAGCTCCGAACGCCCCTGCGGGTTCACACCAGTATCCTGCCTTTGCCTTCCTAGTAGCTGGGACTACCGGTGCCCGCCACCTCGCCCCGCTAATTTTTTTTTTTTGTATTTTTAGTACACAAGGAGTTTCACCGTGTTAGCCAGGATGGTCTGGATCTCCTGACCTCGTGATCCACCCGCCTCGGCCTCCAAAGTGCTGGGATTACAGCGTGAGCCACTGCGCCCAGCCTGTACTTATAAACATTTCTATAAAATATTGCACTTAAAATTGTTGTAAAAAGATTATTAAAATAGGAAAATAGTTCAAAAATTAATAGAAAAAAAGGATTTCTTTTAAATTATGAAAAACTTTTTTAATTTAAGCAAGAAAATATTCACATACTGGTGATATTAGCAACAAAATGGCAGGTTCTTTTCTCCAAAGAAGCTCACTGTGCAGTAGGGGAGCCTGTGCTGAACCCAAGCAGATCTGGCTCTGGAGTCTCTGCTTTTAACCACTGTATTCTACTGCCTTTTCCTGAGAAATGCCATTTTGCACAAAGATCTCTGCAAATTGCTTAAAAAGCTTTCTATTGGAGCAGAGTGGAGGAGATATTTGAAATGAGTTTTGAATGGATCACGGGAGCTTAGCAAGAGAACGAGGAAGAAAGAAAGGTGAGATGAAATTTAAAAAATAAAAAATGTTCAGAGCCCAGAGGCATGAAACAACATATTAAGGTCAGCGAGTTTAAAGTGGTTTGGTAACGGTAGAGGGTAGGTTGAATGTTGCGACATGGTGAAGGATAAAACAAGCAAAGTAATAATAACATGCCCTATTTTGACTTTCAGTCAAAGAACAGCAAAGAGTCACTGAATAATTTAAACAACAGAATGAGAAACTCCATTTTCATTATTGAAAATTGTCATTCTGGCAGTAGCATGTGAAATGACTTGGAATGGGGAAGGCTGGGATCTCTCTGAACCTTCCTTAACAGTGGTCTTTGTTGACCTCTCCTCTCCTGTCTATTTTTCTTCTTCTTTTTTTTTTTTTTTTTGAGACGGAGTCTCGCTCTGTCACCTAGGCTGGCGTGCAGTGGCCGGATCTCAGCTCACTGCAAGCTCCGCCTTCTGGGTTCATGCCATTCTCCTGCCTCAGCTTCCTGAGTAGCTGGGACTACAGGCGCCCACCACCATGCCGGGCTAGGAGACGGGGTTTCACAGTGTTAGCCAGGATGGTCTCGATCTCCTGACCTTGTGATCCACCCATCTCGGCCTCCCAAAGTGCTGGGATTACAGGCGTGAGCCACCGCACCTGACCTCCTGTCTATTCTTTACATACCACCATAACCCAAGAGCCAGGCCCTGGCCTCTTCTTTTCACTTTCTACACTTCCTTGACTAATCTCATCCATCCCCATGATTCACACATCTATTCATGTGAGCTGGATCCCTCTCTTGAGAAACAGTCTGATGGTGCACATTCACAGCAGCTTGGAGCAGAGGAATCTCAAAGTCCATATATCTAAAGGAACAGAAGAAGCTCAACTCTGTGGATTCAGATCTGACTGACAATCCTCCAACCCATGCCATGAACTGAAATTAGCAACTGACCTTACCATCCCATCCAACAGGCAAGCCAGGAAATCAGAGGCCTTCCTAATTTTCTCTCTTTCTCTCACCACCCATTGCATTTTATCCCATCAATTTTAAATTAATACTTGTATTCTGTTAACTCAACATATAATAGGCCCATCCCTGCCTTCAGTGTGGAACCTGAAGAGCTTTTAAACTATATAGATGTCAGAACTCCAATGCCCAGAGAAGTCTGAGATAAATGGTCTGGCATGAGGGTCAGGACTGGTATCTCTTAAATGTTTTTTAGGTGCTTTGGATGTGCAGATATGAGTGAGAATCATTGCTCTCAGCCAAATAAGCTGTTAGCGATTTGTCCATTGCTTCCACCTCCATGTTCTCTCTTACTCTCAGCCCATGGCATGTCCTTCAGCCATGTTCAAGGCATGGTCAGTTCCTGAATATGCCGATTTATTCCAAGCCTCCCTGCTGTGACTTATGCTGTCCTCTATGTCTGGATTTCCTACCTTAATCCTTCCCTGTATACTTAAGCCTTCTCTCTTCAAGTAGAACGGATTATTCCTTCATTTTGCCTCAGCCCATGAGGTCCTTCCTCATATTTTAGAGTATCTATCACTTCATTGCCTTTGTTCTTTACCTATCTATCTTCCCCACTGGAAATCACTCTGAGTTGAGGGATCATCCAATTTCATTCCTAGAAATATTTCAGAACCTTACATTTAGAACAGACTCTCTTAAACTATACACTATTGACATTTTGGGCTAGAGAATCCTCTGTTGTAGAGATCTGTCCTATAGTATGTTTAGCAACATCCCTTGTGTCTACCCACTAGATGATAAGTAGCAACCCCTTCTCACTTGTGATAATCAAAAAGTGGCACATGCCTATAGTCCCAGTTACTCAGGAAGCTGAGCTAGAAGGAGCTCTTGAATTTGGCCAGCCTGCGCAATGCAGCACAATCCTGTAAATAAATAAATAAATAACAACAACAACAACAAAAA
The DNA here is from genome assembly GCF_043159975.1 of Macaca nemestrina. NCBI lineage: Eukaryota > Metazoa > Chordata > Mammalia > Primates > Cercopithecidae > Macaca > Macaca nemestrina. The sequence continues at coordinate 139,221,842 of NC_092126.1, forward strand.
ACACCTACAAACATTGTCCCAACTCTGTGGTGGGGGTAAGGACAAAATCAACCCTGGCTGAGGACAATTGAGATGCTAAAACTGACATGTAGAAAGTGTGGCTGCGTGTTATGCTGAATTATGCTTATTCTTTAAATTAAGCCTCCCTGTGTAGTCCCCTCTTCTGTTGACTCAGGGCTTAGCCATGTGACTTCCTTTGGTCAATAGGTCATCAACAAGGACAATGCCTGCAGAGGCTTGAAGAAAGCTTGTTGCACTGGGGAGTGCCCCTTTGGAGTTCAGCTACCATGTATAAAGCCCAGGCTAGCTTCCTTGAGGATGAGGCACCACAAGAAAAGAGAGACACCCATACCATGAGGAGAAAGAAGCCCAAGTCTTCCAACATTCCAGCAAGACCTGCTCCCAGTGTACCTGCTGTATGAATATACCCAGGTGAGACCAGTAGTAGAACATCCCAGTCAAACCACGGGATCATGAGAAATAATAAATCATTATCTGTGATTTTATATTTAGAACACCCCATCATCTCAGCCCAAAAATTTATTGAACTGATAATAAATTTCAGCAAAGTCTCAGTATACAAAATACATGTGCAAAGACAACAATCATTCCTTTACACCAACAATAGGCAAGCAGAAAGTCAAATCGTGAATGAATTCCCATTTACAATGGCTACAAAGACAATAAAATATGTAGGAATACAGCTAACAAGGGATGTGAAGGACCTCATTAAGGAGAACTACAAACCATTGCTCGAGGAAATAAGAGAGGACGCAAACAAATGGAAAAGCATTCCATCCTCATGGATAGGAAGAATCAATATCGTGAAAATGGCCACACAGCCCAAAGTAATTTATAGATTCAATGTTCTTCCTATCAAACTACCATTAACATTCTTCACAGAAGTAGAAAAAATCTACTTTAAATTTCATATGGAATCAAAGAAGACCCCATATAGCCAGGACAATCCTAAACAAAAAGAACAAAGCTGGAGGCATCACATTACATGACTTCAAACTATACTACAAGGTTACAGTAACAAAAACAGCATGGTACTGGTACCAAAACAGACATATAGACCAATGGAGCAGAACAGAGACCTCAGAAATAACACCACACATCTACAACCATCTACAACCTAACAAAAACAAGCAATGGGGAAAGGATCGCCTATTCAGCAGAAAACTGAAACTGAACCCCTTACTTACACCTTATACAAAAATTCACTCAAGATGGGTTAAAGAATTAAATGTAAAACCCAAAACCATAAAAACCCTAGAAGAAAACCTAGGCAATACCATTCAGGACATAGGCATGGGCAAAGACTTCATGACAAAAACACCAGACACATTTGCAACAAAAGCCAAAATTGACAAATGGGATCTAATTAAACTAAAGAACTTCTGCCCAGCAAAAGAAACTATCATCAGAGTGAACAGGCAATGTACAGAATGGGAGGAAATTTTTGCATTCTACCCATTTGACAAAGGTCTAATGTCCATAATTTACAAGAAGCTTAAACATATTTACAAAAAACAAACAAACAACCCCATCAAAAAGTGGGCAAAGGATATGAACAAACACTTCTCAGAAAAAGACATTTACATGGCCAACAAACATTTGATAAAAAGCTCAACATCACTGATCATCAGAGAAATGCAAATCAAAACCACAATGAGACACCATCTCATGCCAGTCAGATGGCAATTATTAAAAAGTCAGGAAACAATAGATGCTGGCAAGGCTGTGGAGAAATAGGAACACTTTTACACTGTTGGTGGGAGTGTAAATTAGTTCAACCATTGTGGAAGACAGTATGGCGACTCAAGGATATAGAACCAGAAATACCATTTGACCCAGCAATCCCATTATTGGGTATATATCCAAAGAAATATAAATCATTCTAGTATAAAGACACATGCACACATATGTCTATTGCAGCACTGTTTACAACAGCAAAGACATGGAATGAACCAAAATGTCAATCAATGATAGACTGGATAAAGAAAATGTGATATATATATACACATACACCTTGGAATACTATGCAGCCATACAAAGGAATGAGGTCATGTCTTTTGCAGGGACATGGATGAAGCTGGAAGCCATCGTCCTCAGCAAACTACCACAGGAACAGGAAACCAAACACCCATGGTCTTGCTCATAACTGGGAATTGAACATTGAGAACACATGGACACAGAGAGGGGAAAAATACACACCAGGGCCTGTTGCGGATAGTGGGTGAAAGGAGGGAACTTAGAGGACAGGTCATTAGGTGCAGCAAACCACCATGGCGCATGTATACCTATGTAATAAACCTTCACGTTCTGCACATGTATCCCTTTTTTTTATTTTTAGAAGAAATAAGGAAAAGAAAATCATTACACAAAGCCACTAAGTTGTGGGTAGTATATTATGCAGTAATACAGAACATAGAGGTCGTTTTAAAAGTGCAGTGAAAGGAACTGAGAATATGAACTAGGGCAGTGGTGGTGGGAATACAAAGTGGTGTGGAATTTAGTTCAATGTTTTCTGTACTCTTTGCTGAGCAATCTACTAAGTACCCTGCAGGATTCATATTTATCAATAATTGATGATTTATACTTGTACACTTCTTTAAAGATTTGAAAACCCTTATAACCTCAGTAATTATTTTCTTAAGTGCTTGCCATGCATCAGGCACTTTACAAGCATTAGTTCATTTAATCCTCGTAACAACACTATGAAGTGAGTCATACTATCAGTTCATTTTATAAATGAGGGAACCAAGGCTCATAAAGTTAAATACTTGACCCCATCAAATAGCTAGTAAGTGGTGAAACCAGGATTCAGACCGAACTCTGTCTGACTCCTGAAGAATTGCTTTTAAATATTCTTCTACATTTTTCAAAAAAGTATTTGGTGTAAGATCTTCTTTATTTGATCTTTGTGGGAGTAGAGAAAAGCTATTTGCCATTCTTTTCATTCTCAACGATCCCTTTCCCAGGCTGAAGTTTCAGTTTAACAGGGAGCATTTTTATTATGAATAACTGCAAGGTCAATCTGTGGTACATTTTTACTTCCTGAATGATACAAGTTTAAGGGAGATGGATGTGATGGACATGGATTTCCAATCTGTTAGCAGCCACCAAAGATTATTTGCTGTCAACTGATTAGCTCCTCATCTCCCTTCTCTTCTTCAAAATCTAAGGAAAGTTCTGTCTTTTCCAGTACTTCTAGGACTTTTTGTGATGTAAAATGGGGAGCATGAGTCAGAGAGAAAGTCAACTTGAGTGGACAGAGCCAGAGGTGTGCTTCTGCTGAAGGTAGGGATTTGAGTGGATAGCAGGAAGGAGAGGTCCCTAAGAGGGAGTAAGTTCACATATGACCTTGCTACATATCAAGGTTATAGATTCCTTTACTTGCTCTATTTACAACTTTCCCAAATGTTGCTTACACTATCTGAAGCCACATAACCAAGGATTATAAACTTTCTTGAGAAAGCATTGCTAAACTTCCCCAGACTTGGCAAAGTACACGCTTAGCTGTTCTTATCATGCCTACAGCTGTGGGGCGCTTTCTTTGAAGAGTCTCTCTTCCCCACAACCAAATGCAGTATCAGAAAATTCCACCTGAGAAACTATTGTTTTTTAGACGTCATTTGAAATATGGCTTTTGAGATTTCAAATTAAATTAACAGCAGCCTGCAGTCTTGACTCCTTCTAGAGAAAATTGTGCATAAAAAGCCGAGCCATCTTTTGATCTAAAAGTTCTGTATGTATTTAAATTTCCTACTATTTCATGTCTACATTAGAAATGCCCATCTGGGTTTGCTGAATGAGGAATAATTTTGTGTCCATTTGTTTTTCTCTGATTTTAAGTGACCTCACTAGCTCAAGATAAAAGAATATTTTACCTCGGTGAGAGGGGACTAAAGTTTTTTGACAATGCCACCTGTGATACAGCCAAGTGCTTTTTAACCTACTGTACATATCTAAGTGGATATTTAACTGAAAAGAAAATAAATTTGATTCGATGCTTGAGTCTAGGCTAATGTCAACTGTGACAGAACTTTTCTTTCTTTACTCTGTAATCCAGCAGAGGGCACTGATCAAACATCAGTGGCTTTAAACCTAGATGCCTTGCTCACTCAATAGTTTATCAGTGCTATTAGATAATTTTTCTCTTCAAGCCATTATCTAACTGGAAGCAAACTTTGGAAAATGATGTGTACATTGGCCTTGGTAAATGGTTTATGGATTTAAAATAATAATTTTCAACACAACTGCACCCTGTGTTCTCTATATTTGTGCTGTTCAATACAGCAACCACTTGCCATAAGGCGTTATTGAGCACTTGAAATGTGGCTAGTTTGAATTGAGATGTATTGTTAAGCATACAATATACACTGGCTTTTAAAGACTTAATGCCAAAAAAAGAATGCAAAATATCTCATTAGTTTTTTTTTTTTTTTTTTTTTTTAATTGGGGAAAGGATGAAATCATGTTTTGGATATGTTGGGTTAAATATACTATTTAAATAAATTTCAGCTGTTTCTTTTCACTTTTTTAACTTTTCTACCAGAAAATTTAAAATGACAGATCTTGCTAGCATTGCATTTCCATTGTAAAGCACTGATCTCACTCTTATAAAACTTCGTTTCTTCTCTAAGAGTAAGTGTTTTCCAATTATACTGCCTATTTTGAGGTCCAAGCCCCTATTTTTGCCTGCCCTCAATGTTTCTCATCTTCCCAGATGAATCCAGAAGCCACAGGTCCCCAGTGGTACCTTGGCACTCTCATAGCACTTTAAAAAGTCAAAGGCCGAGCCGGACACGGTGGCTAACATCTGTAATCCCAGCACTTTGGGAGGCCGAGGTGGGTGGCATCCCTGAGCTCAGGAGTTTGCAACCAGCCTGGGCAACACAGCGAAACCCCATCTCTACTAAAATACAAAAAATTAGCCGGACGTGGTGGCGGGCGTCTGTAGTCCCAGCTACTAGGGAGGCTGAGGCAGGGGAATTGCTTGAACCTGGGAGGTGGAGGTTGCAGTGAGCAGAGGCCACTGCACTCCAGCCTGGGCGACAGAGGGAGACTCCTAGTGGGATGGGGGTGGGGGAGCGGAGGGGAATCCAGAGGCGACCTCTGAGATCTTGTCCTTACCCTGGGAGAATATGGAACTCAGAGAAATCATCTGATCCCAGTAATATGTGACAACAAGCAGGAAAGGTTTGCTTGAGAAAAAAAAAAAAAAAAAAAAAGTTCTTGTTTTAAACGCTGAAGCTTTGGAACCACAGTTTCATGATGAACAAACATTCACTGAACCCCCTACTTTATGCCAGAGGCTTTTCCATAATTATCTCCTTTAATTATCACAAGAAAACTTGGCAAGTGTCAGAGTTATTGCCATGCTACAGAAGTAACATCGAGACTTAGAGAGGTGGGACAACTTTGCCGAGACCACACAGCTGGTAAGTGGCAGAAGAGACCTTAGGAGCCAGCTTTGTTCAGCCTGTTTGATGCTCTCTCCGTCTGCGGCTGTCAGGTTAAGAACACCCCGGGTCTGAGATGGTGATTGCAGGCAGTCAGTGAATAGGCTCTGCTCACTATCAGGTGGTCATTAACCACATCGAGGAGCCAAAGCAGGGAGCTGGCAGCTTGGGAGCAGGGACATCACTTCTGACAGCAATGGGACGCTGAATAAATCAGTTATTGAACTAAAGAATAGAGAAAGAGAGAGAGAGCATGTAACATAAAAATCTCCTCTTTTGTGATCTTAATAAGATAAATGTTTCATTGTTCTCACCTCTGATTGGGGCCTATTTTCGGCAACAAAAGAACTGCTTTGGAACTATGAATATTCTGCTGATTAGACAAACTAGGTTCATTAGAAAGATCAAACAGAAAAGTTACAGAGAAAACAGAATTTACCAGCATAGTTCAGACTCAGGGGCTTACCACGGTATCATTTTCTCCATAACTGGATTCTTGAAACAGCAAAGAATTCTTTTCTGTCATCACCCCTCATGTTTTCTAAACTAGAAACCGGAAATGTGTTGCTGTAATTGTGTTCATGGCATCTTTGTAATTTTCCAGGCCTTAAATGAGCCAGTCCGAAAGCAATACTGGTTTAGGCAAAATGAAACTTAGCCTTCCAAGAATACATATTTGGTAAAGGCCGAGCTGATGTTAATAACTAATATTTATTGAGTGCTATTTGTCTGATGGTTACATGCAGTATTTCATTAAATCCTAATTCATTTTAAGAGAGCAACACTGTGATTATCCCTATTTTACCAAAAAGGAAGCTGAGGCTCAGAAAATTTATGTAATTTGCTCTAAGTCATAGAACTCACTAGAGTGAGGATTGTCACCACTGACTCTTACTCAAGAGCTTTGACGCACAACCATTACACCATGCTGTCTTCCTTAGAGAACATCTAGTTATCATGCAAAAAGTTATTTTCTTTCTCTGGCCCATTAAAACCATACAAAAATCTGTATCAACAGCATTTGCAATGCACTGGATACTTTTACCCTTTTCATTCTTTTACTAGCAAAAAATTGGTACCAAAGGTAAGCCCATGTGTGTATGCAGGCAGTTGGTTCCTGCTCACCTCATTTTACCGTTTGCTTTCACTTGAAGGAAAGGAATAACTAAGAGCAACCTTTACTGCTATAATTGGATTTTTGTCATCAGGTATGGTTTGGTTCAATTGTATCTTAAGATAAATAATACACATTTTGGGTTTAGTTTTATAGAATCTATTTTCTGTAACCTTAGAAGTCTTAAATTTTATCTAGGAAAGCATTGTATTCAATACTTTCAACTTGCATGTAACCTGCTAGAGGGAAAAAAAAGGCTAATTTAAGAAGATCTTTCTAATCTTGTCTTCCAACCTTCACAGTGAACATACCCATCTGAAATTTACATTTTTTGTCATCTTAAACTTTGCATAAAACTTCTAAAAATGTTCTTATCTATGAACTGCAGGAACCTGAAGAATAATTTTGTCTCCAAAATAATTACTGGAGCACTTCCATGTTCTTTGTGTTGTTGAGAAATTTTGTCTTTTTTTTTTTTTTTTTTTAAGTATGCAGCTTTAAAAAAAAATCTTTGTTTAAGGCCCTAAATATCATGCATATGGTATTCGATGAACAAGAGTTTGGGAAAACCATTTATTATTAGTAGTATGTTATTGTTAACAACATGCAGTTTATATTTTATTATAATTTTTAATTTAACTTTTATTTTAAGTTCAGGAGCATGTGTACAGGTTTGTTTTACAGGTTAACATATGTCATGGGGTTTTGTTGTACCAATTATTTTGCCAACCAGATATTTAGCCTAGTACCCATTAGTTATTTTTCCTGATTTTCTCCCTCTTCCCACTTTCCAGCCTCTGATAGGCCCCAATGTGTGTTGTTCCCCTTTGTGTGTCCATGTGTTCTCATCATTTAGCTTCCACTAATAAGTGAGAACATGTGGTATTTGATTTCTTGTTCCTGTGTCAGTTTGCTAAGGATAAGGGCCTCTAGCATGCAGCTTATATTTTAAAGAAAACTGATGAGTTGGCCCCAGTTGTGGAATGAAGAGTTTTCAGCTTGTGTTGGGAACCAAAAAGACTGTTAAGTGTAGTTCAAATGTTAAAACAGGGTAGTAGAACATTTTACTGATGGCTTACTAGTTTCTAGTAAAAATGAAACTCATCCCCTAACTGTGGAAATTCAACGTAACTGTGGAGTCTCATAAAATTATACTGTGAGCTATTACGACAAACCCAAAAGGAAAAAAAATGCAATTTAAGAAACATATTCTGAATGTACTTTTTAAGAAAAACGTAAATTCTTTAAAAATCATGTGACAATCTGCAGAAGGAATTATGGTAGATTCTTCTAGTAATAGAAAATAGTATTTCTATTATTAGGTAACAGTTTTGTGGATTTGTATTATCCATCTCAAGAATTTTTATAAAAGCCTGGTTTTCTTTTGCTTTTTAAAAATGTCCTATCCTGACTGACCCTCTTAAGGTCAGACTTGAAGACAAGCTTCTTACCTGATACTCCTTAAGTGTCTAAAACAGTGTTTATAAACTTTCATCTACAGGTGACTCACCTGAGTGCACTGTTAAAATGCAAATTCTGATTCGAGTGAGATGGGGCCTGAGATTCAGCATTTCCAGCAAGCTCGCCTGGGATGCCCTCACTGCTGGCGGGCAGACTTCACTTTGTGTGGCAATGCAGGGGAGCCCTGACTATTCCAGCCTTGCCTACCCTCTCTGTTCCCACTCAATCCATCCACAAACCTATTGGCTCTGCCCTCAAAATCTATCCAGAATATAATCACTTCTCACCCAACTGCATAGAGAAGCCCTCAGGCCAAGCCACCATCATTCCCTTCCTAATCTCTGCCCTGGCTTCCTAAATGACATCTGTCATTGACTCTTGCCCTTGAAGAATATTTTTCTCACAAACAGCAGAGAGATCTTTCTCCAAACATAAATTAAATCAAATCTATTCCTTATTATTTCCTAATTGTTTCCCAGCCCATTAATACCCAAACCTAAACTGTTTGCCATCAGTAAGACCCTCCCTTATCTGACCTGTTTCACCTTGTCTGCTACTTCTCTCTGTTTTTCACTCCATTTCAGCCAGACCAGATGACATGTTATTCCTTTAAAACACCATGGGCATTCTTACCTCAGGGCCTTCATATTTGCTATTCCTTCTTTCTGGAAAGTACATTATCTAAATTTTTAAATGACTCCTTACCTTATTCAGGTCTCTATTCCAATATCTGCTCTTGAAATAAACCTCCCCATACCTCCCCATACCCTGTTTACAATACTGCTCCAGTTATTATGGATGTATAGCTGAGAAATGTAGTGGTTTAAAACAAAAATATCTATTTTACTTTTCAATTTGTAGTCTGGGCAGGGCTTGGTGGGAACAGCCCTTTTCTGCTCCACTCAACTTTGGCTGAGGAAGGTGGCTAAACGGCTGGGGACTGGAATCATCTGAAGGCTCACTCACCCACAAGCCTGACACCTGGACCGAGAAGACTCAACATCTAGGGCTCCTCAGGCATCTGTCTGTGTCTCTATGTGGCATCATACATGGTCTCTTTATCATAGTTGCTTCAGGTTAGCCAGACTCTGGGATCACAGGTGGAGAGGCAGAGAGGGAGGGAGAAAGAGACACAGAAAGAAAAAGAGAGAGAGCACTAGGTGGAAGCCAAATGGCCATTTGTGACTCAGCTTTGGAAGTTACTCATACACAGTTCTCACCTCTGCTGTCTTGTTGCCTGCCAAATTCTATTAGTTGGAGGCAAGTCACTAAAGATGGCCCACATTCAAGGAAAAAGGAATTAAATTCTGCCTTTTGGAGGAGGAATGCCAAAGAATTTGAAAACATTTTGCAAAACCCACCACAAGATCCAGCTGCTCAACCAAGATTCTGCCTTATTTTTCTTCCCAATGCTGATCACATAGATCTCTTGTCTGTTCCTCTTACTAGAAATGTAAGCCCCATGAGAGGAGGGACTTGGTCTTCTTTACTCTGCTTCACCAGTAACTCAAAACAGCTGGGCGAAGAGTAGACATTCACAAGTACTGGTTGGGTCAATTTATTTATTTAATAAACTTGTTTTCTCTGCAGACCTCAGTTCAATTCCTGCTTAATAACATTACTAATGAATTCATATACGAAATCTTCTTAGAATAGTGCAGGGCCCCATAGTCTATGCTCAGTTAATTCTAGGAATTGTCCCTAATAAGAGCTAACATTGACAGTGTGCTTAGTACCCACTGAACTCTTCATATGGGTTACTTTATTTAATCTCCCAGGAAATCCATGAGATGATACTATGATTACACCCTGACTTCACATAGCTACTTAGTGACTGGAATTCAAAACCAATCCTGTCTAATTCCAAAGTACAAGCTCTCAATCTTCCTCTATAGTGCATTTTGATCATTTATATGGGCAAGGTGGAAAGTAAGTGATTTTGGATTAAGACACAGAATCTTATCCTGGCTCTTCTATTTCACCTCTTTTAGCTTCAGTTTTCCCATTTGTAGAATGGGGATGATAATGATATCTACCGGAGAGGGGTACTGTACAGTTCAAATGAGCTACATGTGTGAGTGACTTGCCAATAATACAGTGCTAAATGAATATATTAAAATAATTAGTTGAGAGGCCAATAGGCTGAGGCAGCTCCAGCACTCTGGGCTCTATGTAAGCAAATTGAAACCTGATTCACTGGAAATAATAAAACAAAACTTAGGCTTAACCAGTCAGAAACTGCCAAATAAGATTTCTATAGGAATTTTCCACTTGAATGATTCAAATAAGGCCACTGCTCCACTTCAACCAGTCAAATATTTTCTTTGCCTTGCTTCCACATTCACCCTGTAAAAGCTTGTAACTCATACTCCTGTTGGTGGAACCCCCAACCACCTGTGGTCTGGAATTGCCTGATTTATAAATTTCTGTTAGCTCAAAGAAACTGTTTATATTTTAATGTGCTTCAGTTTATCTTTTAACAGTAAAATATAATCCTTAAAATTTTACTATGTATCCTAATCATTGCTATAGAAATCTGTATGCATAATTTATTCTAATTTTAAGTATTTGGTTCCTAGTATAAGATTGACTGTACTGGTCTATTTCACAGTGTTTTAGACAGAATAAGATTTTGGTAATCGTTTCAGGAATTAATGAGTAGTTCCAACACTCATAGTGTGAAAAGTGCCCCTAAAATTAAGAAAAAATGCATATTCTTTATGTTTATTTGAAACGAATTACCTCAAATTCTTTCAGAAGTGAATAGGGTAATTGTTAAAAAACAGAAAAAAAAATCGTCTTACTATGCATGGAACCATGAAAGTGTGAAGATGGGAAAGAACAGAGTCATAGTTCAAAATCCTGATAAACCACTTAATAGAAAGGACAACCTCCTAAATGTTTTTATTTTAAACTTTCACTTCCTCACATGTAAAATGAATGTGATAGTACTAACCTCATATGTTGGATTAAATGGTATAATGTAAATAGAAGTACTTTGCAATATATAAGTTATTGCATAAATATAAGGCATCATCATCTATTCCTTTTAAGTCTAGGCTAATTTCTACTGATCTTAGAAAATGAATATTACCCTGGTGATTCTTAGAAGAAGTAACTAAACATCACTTTAGAAATTTTTGAAAACATGTATTTTAAAATTATAAAAATGAACTCATGAAGTTTATTAATGGAACAAATGCTTTTGCTTTTCATTGTAAAGAAAATGGTTCTGATAGGAATATATTGCCCACAAGTGCTGTAATGGAGGCCTTGCAAATCCTTGATAATTTATTCTTTCTTAAGTGTACCAGGTGAAAATAGGGCATGCCCTGAGATGAATCCTGTAAATATTCTCCCAAGTATCATCCTCCAGCTGATTCTCACTCACAGATATTTGATTTTGTTTGGGATAATGTCTTAGTTTGGGCTGTTATAACAAATTACCATAGACTGGGTGGCTCAAACAGTAAACATCTATTTCTCACAATCAGGAGGCTGGAAAGTCTAACATCAAGGGACTGGCAGATCCAGTGTCTGGTGAGGGATGCTTCCTGGTTTGTAAATGGCCATCTTCTCATTGTATCCTCACATGACAGAGAGTAGAGAGAGCAAGAGCAAGCTCTGGTGTCTTCTTTTAGGAGGGTTCTCTTCTCATGGCCTAATCACTTCTCAAAGGCCCTACCTCCTAATACAATCATATTGTGGGGTATGATTTCAAACTATGAATTTGGGGGATGAGAATACAAATATTCCGACCACAGCATGATCAGCCCCAAGGGCCAATACGTGATGAATTTTCATTAATTGTGTGTATCGTATTTTTCTTTGCAAAACACTTGTTTTCCTAGTCATGCATAGCTGGAATTAACCTTCTAATAAAATTTTGTTGATGAAGTATAAGTGGAGGTTTGCCAAGAGACTTCTGGGGAGGGGACACTTTCTGATAAGAACCACACTTAAGCAATCTCAATAGCTACACTCCTTTCCATTCCTTCCTTGTTGAGACATAAATAAGTCTCTAACATTTGTAACCATGAGGAATAGACTAAGAAAATAGAAATATCTCTTTATGTAATGGAATCCTGATGTAATTGAGCCTCTCAATAACCCTTGTACTGTCTACCTACTTACTTACTATCTTAAGTAAATAATAAAAATTCTATGATTAAGGCCACTTTAGTCATTTGGTTGCTATTGTGGTTACTTGGAGATGACTGCATATTAACTGATATACGCTATAGTATCTCTCTAGGAAAGAGTAACATAAAGCAAGGGATTTGTGTACTATGTTAAAATATTCATTTGATTCTAGCAAAAGTTCAAATAAAAAAAAACAAATAATCCCTACAACAAAAAATATTGCTCCATAATAATCTTTTACATGAAGACTCTGTGAGTCCCTAAATAACTTTAGAAATTAGAAATTCTAATTTCTCTGAGATTTTCTTCATTCTTTGGCCAGGCAAGCAGCATCCCAGAGAACTTCTTTTTCTAATTAAAATATGAATAAAATTTCACTGGTTAAGTATGGCATGACCCATTAAAAATAAGAACAATGAAAATAACAATTTTCAGGTTACTGTTCATCGAACATACGGACTTATCAGTTTTGTACTCTGGTCAATGCTATTTAGAAATTCCTTCTTTTTGAAAGGTTTTTCTCCTTCAAATTCTGTGAAGGGACTGAAAGTTCAAGGCATCTGGATTTAAGAGAGTTAAAAATCAGATGGCAAAGTGACCCCAAAAAAGTTAAAAATAAGAAGAGATGGGATTTCACTGTGTTAGCCAGGATGGTCTCCATCTCCTGACCTTGTGATCCGCCCGCCTCGGCCTCCCAAAGTGCTGGGATTACAGGGGTGAGCCACCGCGCCCGGCCACAAGATGAAGATTTTGATAAGCCAAATTAGGGAGTTAGGCATCATCTTTCATAGGAGCAATAATGAGAGACTGCATTATCTTATTCAGGGAAAGATTTAATGCAATGAACACATTAAAGGAACCATGCTGGCCTCGGGATAATGAGTCATTTAGATGGGGTGAGATGGGGAAAGAGACCACTCAGTTGGTTGTTGTCATAATTTAGGCAAAAATAGTGATAACCTAAATGTGGTACCAGAAAGTGAACTGGCAACAAGTGCAACAATTATAGGCGTTAAACAAAGGATATACAATCATCCCTTGGTATCCATGGGGATTGGTTCCAGTAACTCTGCAGATAACAAAATCCAAGGATACTCAAGTCCCTGATATAAAATGGCATAGTTTTTGCCCACAATCTATCTATATCTCTTCGTGTGTTTAAAATCATCTCTAGACTACTTATTATGCCTAATGCAAAGCAAATGCTACGTAGTTTGTATACTCTATTTTTTAATTTGCATTTTTATTGTTACATTGCTATTTTTTATTTTTATTTGTCAAATATTGATCTACAGTTGGTTGCATCTGCAAATGTGGAGCCAATGGATACAGAATCTGCTGAAAATGGAGGGTTGACTGTATAAGCAAACAGACAGAAGTTTGTGCCATATTAGATATGGACATAGAGGGAGTGAGAATAGCTACAATGACAGAAACACCTGGATTTCTAGCTTCAGAAAACTAGACAGAAATCAGTGGTACTGTTCACTGGGATTGCTTAACTAGGCCAAATGCTGCAGAGAAATAAAATTGCAAGAGAGGGGAAAAGGTATAGAAGGCCTTGGTATTTATGTGAAGAATATGGTCTATGTGGGAGAAGAGTAGAGGGGATGCCAGATGTTTGTGGCTTGAAGAGGGAGTAGACAGTAAGTTGATAAGTAAGTGGAGGCAGATACATCTTGAAGATGTAGAGAAAGAGAGGGGCAAACTGAAGGAAAATGGAAAGTTAAGGCTGAAAGAAAACTTTGGTTTGAATAGGAGAGAGCCAAGTAAGTTTCATGGATCCAGCCTTAACAGTTGGTTATCTTCATTCTCTTCTCTTACACATCAAATACTAAAACAAGCAAAGAACACCTTCTGTTATTTTCCTTTCTTTTAGACTCACTCTGTGGCATTGCAGACAATACAAGGAAAGATGGTTTAACATTAGGAGAATTGAATCCCAGGGGCAGCACTGTGACTCAGAAACCAAAAGGGACCATTTCTTATTTGAAATCAGCCGTGCAATTCCACTGGTTTTACAATGACTCCAGCCACCATTCCTTAGACACTTCCGGGTCTACTGCTTTTTACCTGGGTCCTTTCCCTTTTGACCACAGATCCTTCTGGAATCTCCAGTGTGAGCCTTCCTTTTCCAGGGGCCTCCTCCTGTGTCTTCTTTACTTTGACACAAAACCAGTTCGATTTTCGTTTCACTTTCTCTTGTTAAAGACAGATGCATTTCTAAAAATAAAGAGTCAAATACTTCATGTATAGAAATGTATATCAGCTTTGGAAGCTGACGGCATTTGTGGCAGTGATGGCTCTGTGTTCATTTTAAAAAAAAAAGTATTTCCTTTTCTTCCTGGTGATTAGCTGCCTGTCCAGCCTTTTGTGCAGTTAAGAGAGATCATATTATGCAATGCACACTGTGGGCCGAAATGCTATGTGTCACCTCGCATGGTCATGTGTTTTCATGTATTCTTTTTTTTCTCCTTTCAGGTGGCTGTAATGGCTTTAACCCCAACGCAGTATTTGGAAGCCACTTGTTGGAAGATTAAGGAGCCAGAAGGTAGAAAGAGCTCCTGTCTCTGATTCACCACCTGAGGGAGCACTATCTAACTATCAGACATTTTTATCAGCAGGAAATAAACTTCTATTGTGTTAAGCCTCTAAGAATTCAGGGTTTATCCATTAAAAAACAACCAAAATACTAACAAATAGATTATTCATTCATGATAGTAACATTTGCCATACATGGACTCAATACCAAGCACTGTATAAGTAGTATATCATTTAATTGTCTTATCAGCTGCTACATGAAGTACATATCATTCTCCTTATTTTATAGATAAGGAAGGAATCTATGTTTCACAATGTTAAATAAACTGGTCCTGACAGTGCGTAATAACTTTTTAAAGGCTATTTAGAGTCTCAGAGTCTTTACCTAAAAGATTATTATAGAACAAAGCACAGGAAGGTTTGCTTGAGACTCATAGAGAAAGTAAGTTCCTCATTCATTTTAAATCTGTATGTAAAAAACACTTGGAGACAGTGTAACCAAAATATAATTATATATAGTGTTACAATTCATAATAGCATTTTAATTACCTGAAAAATTACATGTTCTAACATGTATATGCAAGGTCAAATTCTAGAGTATCTTTTAAAACAGTAAAAAAGGAAAAGATTCCTTTTTCTAAAAATAAGTCCAAGTCATAGGAGTATGTCATCTAATAAAAACTTTCCAGATATAGCTTTTACTTGACATAACCTATTTAAAACGAAGAACTCAAAACCAACCTGGTTTGACCTAAGTGTACATGCTCAAGTATTGCACGCACGATCTTGAATATTCACATTACGGTTCATTGAAAAGGCAATGGGCTTTGCAACAAGATTGACAACAAAAGGAAAAATGATGAGGAAAATTGCCTTACTTATCTGCTACAGTACTCTTGATTGCCAAGTGTAATTTTACGGTTCATTATAAGAGAGGGAAAAGTTTGACCATTAACTTGAGTACTTGCATATCCTATTGATACAAAGAATAAGTTGCTTGAAACACACTTGGTTCTTAATGAAGCCACTGTAATTTTGTGTTTTTAAAGCATCATCAGTTTTCATCAGTTTTGCCCCTGCTGGAGTTTTATGCAGGTAAAATAGCTAAAGGTCATCAGACACTGTGGGACGTAAAACAACTATAGAAAAATGAAGATGTTAAAATGACACGAGTGTGACATGAGCTATTTTCTGAGTTACCACTTGACATAGTATGATATTTGACTGGTAATTGAGGTAAATAGCATTGCTGTTGCAGATGTCATGATAGATCAGATAGGGGTCAGATAACATAACAAGTTTAATCATCCTTTAACACAGGTGAATGTTGTTCTAAATTTCTATGGGGAATGCACCCATTTAAAATTGTATTCCTCCATTCTACTAAATATTCCTAAACTTTAGTTCCCTAAAGGGCACACCACTGTTCAAAACACTTTAATACCTCCTCATTATCTGGAACTGTGTTGTTCAAAACTATAGCCACTAACCACATGTGGACTATTTAAATTCCATTCAGTTGAGGTTAAAATTCAGTTTCCCAGTCACAATAGGCAAATTTCAAGTGTTCAATGCCTTCAAGTGGCTAGTGGCTACTGTATTACAATGCAACTCTACACAGTTTCCAACAACTCAGAATGTTCTATTTGATAGCTTATATCTAGAGCTGGACTATTCAACATGGTAGCCCCTGGCCACATATGGAGATTGAGTGCTTGAAATGTGGCCAAATTTGAGATGTGTCATCCATGTAAATTACATACCAGATTTGGAAAACATAGTTCAAAAAAAATACTGCAAAATAGCTCATTAATAATTTTGTATGCTAATGACATGTTGAACAATACTTTATATATACTTTTAAATAAAATATAGTACTAAAGTTAATTTCATCTGTTACTTTTTAACTTTTTAAGACATGACAACTAGAAGATTTCAATTTATTTATTTATTTTGATGTGGAGTCTCGCTCTGTCGCCCAGGCTGGAGTGCAGTGGTGCGATCTCAGCTCACTGCAACCTCTGCCTCCCGGGCACAAGTCATTCTCCCACCTCAGCCTCCCAAGTAGCTGACATTACAAGTGCATGCCACAACACCTGGCTAATTTTTGTATTTTTGGTGGAGATGGGGTTTCACCATGATGCCCAGGCTGGTCTCAAACTCCTGACCTCAAGTGATCCACCCGCCTTGGCCTTCCAAAGTGGTGGCATTGCAGGTGAAAGCTACCATGTTTGGCCTAGAAAATTTAAATTTAGGCATGTAGCTTGCATTATAGTTCAACTGGACAACACTGATCTACAATGAAAAAGTCTATATGATAAAGGCCTCAAGGACATACCCGTAGTGCAACAAAGTGGGGCTTCTTAACTTGCTGTCTACTGGAGGAACTATGGGGGTGCTCACCAAACAGAGGAAGAGACACAGTTATAGTAGGGATCTGCGGAAGAGCAGAATTTAAGAGTAATTTAGATGATGTAGTATTTTGGTAGAATCAAGCAAAGGAGGGAGGGCTATTTATATAGAGGGATTAACCTCAGGCCCAGACTGAGAAGCAGACATTTATTGTAGCTTTGAAAACTATAAAGTCAAGATAAATATGGCATGTATTTAAAAACCCTTTATTTGAAATTCTTAATTAAGTTGAAAATTGAGACTGTGTTTGTGGGCCAAAGTGACTCAGTCCAATCAAAGGTGAAATGCTCTGCTCTTACTAATAGATGATTCTTCACCATTATGTTCTTTCATTAATCATCAAAAGGAGTGTTCACAAGTTCATCATCAAATAAAATTAGTATTTCTTGGCGTAGCATTAAAGTCCATCCATGATCTGACTCTGTGGTTCCCAGTAATATTCCACACTATGATTCCTCATACACACTGTGATAATGCAAAACTGTTCTCAAAGCTTGCCCTGTTCTTGCTAACGCTTTAATTTGCTCGTATTATTTCCCTTCTGCTAGAAGGCTCTTCCCGCTCCTTCTGTTGAAAAACTTAAAGACTCAGTTCAATAATCACAGCTTCTTCTAAAGACTTCCCAGATTTCATCCTTTATAGTAAAGCAAGTATAAAACAAATATCCAAGAACATTTGGCTTTGACCTTCCAGGGGCAAATGAGGGGTACACTTTCTACTTTGTGAGATGCTTATTTGGTCTTGTGCCCTCTAGGCTGCCTGTCACTTGTCCAGCTCCTGAAAAGCAGAGGACCTGCCCTGTTTGTACGTTTTTCCCCACCCCGTAAAAGCAGTTCATTTCACATGGGAAGTTCTTAAAAAAAATCTGATGAATGAATAATTATTCTTACATAAAGATAAAATGTAATTATGTTGGCAGTGAAAAAAACTATCGTGTGTAGTTTAGGCCTAGGCAGATCCTGTAACTTCCACTTATTTTCTCTTTGCAAACACAGCTCCAAGTAATTCAGTTACTATACACAGACTGAAGAAATAATGACGTCAAACCTGGCTTTGCCTACACTTGAATGCATTTAGTTGTTTTGGTGCTTCACACTTGAATTTCAGTTTGCCTGCATAGAACACACACACACGCTCAGACACACACATGGTCTAAATCTGTGCATGCTGGAGGGAGAGAGAGGAAGAAAACCGTGGTCTTTGTTTTAGAGGGTTAGTGCTGACTCAAGATGCCTGAAAGGCTCCTATCATACCACCCTGACTATGCCTTGTGTGATAACAGCTATCAACATTCATACTAATGTCAGATTGACTCTGAAGCAGTCTCTGCTTTATTCACTCATTCATATCATTTACTATGCATATAATTCATGCAAGACATTGCTTGTTAATGCATTTATATGATGGGAAATTATTCTAAGCACATATTTTGCAGGCCATATTTATGCATGGATAGAACAGGTAGATTAAAAGGCAGTATTCTTTGAGGATCTGTTGTGAAATTATCTTACCAGTACCCTGTTATAATGTCAAAAATCTTCATTTTTCTCTGCAATTATAAATATATCTTAACATAGGAAATGCTAGTAAAATACTACAAAGAGCAATGAGCTAGGGAACGCAAGGCTGGTGTCCCACCTGATTTGTTAGCCACGTGATTTGAGAAATATTATTTTCTCATTTTTAAGACACCTTGTGCCTATTTCCTCTTCTCAGAAAAAAGCAATAAAGCATTGCTTTTTACCTTCTTAATGATAAGAATCAAAAAAGAAAGATTGCCAAGCCTGGTCCATGGGGACTATGATTCAGGGGGTGTAGAGAGAAATCTAGAAATCTGTTGTGCTGTGTTTTGTTTTTATTAAATGTCCTGGTGATTGTAAAGAAAATTTGAAAAACTCTGATTTAGACCTGGCTTCACACTTCAAAGTGTGTGAGAATCACCAGGAGGCTTGTTAAAAAATGCAAATTTAATGGAAATTAATGGAATGGTGGGGTCTCACCTCTAATGATTCTGATTCAGCAGATCCGAGATGGGGCCCAGGAATCCGAAATTTTAATGAACATTTCTAGGGAATTCGGGTGCGAATTCACAGACCACAGTCTGAGAAGTACAGATCTCAACTGTGACTTTTGGGAGGTTAGAGATTGTCTAGTTCATGGCCATAATTCCAGCAACCAGAGCAGAGTGGACGCTCAACAACTATTGCAGAATTGAGTGAAATTGCCCTATGATACAATATTTTCCTTTTACCTAGAAAAAAAGAACCATCATTTAGAAGTGGTAAAATAATGTATTTACTAATAAAATAACAAAGATAATTTATCTAATTCATCTCTATCTTAGTTTCTTTGGTACTTTGATATTTCCAGGTCATTTACTCATTCATCAAGTACTTACGGAATGTGTGAGGCACTGGTAATATAGCAGTGAACAAATTGACATGGTTTCTTTTCTCCTGGAACTCATGGTATACGTAGATTTTCTGGCTATCTACTGCTGGATAATGGACCACTCTAAAACATTGGTTTACAACCACAACAATGATCTATACTCAAAGTAGGGTCAACGTGACAACTTGTCTCTGTCCCATATGGTATCAGCTTTTGCAACTAACTGTGGCTGAAGATTCAGTTCCAATAGGTTGGCTTACAACGTGGTGTTGACTGCCACCTGGGAACTAAGTCAGGGATGTTAGCTGAGCCCTTGGTTTCTTTCCACGTGGCCTTCCCAGCAACTGCTTGGGCTTCCACATAGCATGGGAGTCTCAGTGTAGTTGGACTTCTTACATGCAGACTGGCTTTTCTCAAAGACCACTGTCTACCAGAATACAGTGTAGGCTGCAATGTTTCTTCTGAGTTACCCTCTGAATCACAGAATGTTACTTCCATTAAATTCTATTTGTCAGTCAAGTCACTATGGCTGCCCAGATTCATAAAGTGGGGGATTATTCCCCACTTTCAATGACAAGTGTAGCAAAGAATTTGTGGCCATCTTTAATTTACCAAGGAGTGAGACGGATATTTAACAATTAACTAAATACACTTGCAATAAGGACCAGTAAGGAAAAGTATCTGGTACTAGGAAAACATAAAACAGAGGGAGGTAATTAGGAAAAGACCCCCTAAGGAGGTAATATTAAAGATGAGATGGGCTCTAAGTTAGAGTGCTACAATAAAATGCAAGGAGTTAGTAATTAGAAAGCAGGTAGAATAATTAGGCAAAAGAGACAAGGATAAAAATGATAAGAGCTAGTCTTAATTACTTGCTTCCTCTGTGCCAGGCACTGTTTCAAGCCTTTACATGCATTATCTCATTTAACCTTCACAAAGATCCCAGGAGATAAATAATTGTATTCCTATTTTACATAAACTGAGAAGTAAAGAGTTCCTCAAGATGGTGTGGCTAGCAGGTGGCAGAACCGGGGTTTTAGGGTCTTGCTTTACTCGAGAAATTTATGATATGGACATTCTTGCACCATATACTGTCATCCTGAGGGCTATGAGTAGCCCCGAAATTCCAGCAGGGAACACAGCTGAAGAGCAAGTTACACACAAAGTAAGAGTGAACGAACATCAGAGGTGAACTTCATCTACTGCACCCTGGCTCTAGTGGAGGGTTGTAATTTTCTCTCACAGCAGTGTTTTAGAAGGAGATTGGAAAATAGCAGCTGGACTCCTATTGGTAACTAGGAAAGGGGAAGCATTTCCTTTGATTTAACTCCGTTACTGAATCCGATAATTTTTTTTTTAAGCCCAGAAAGACCCTTATTGCCTCTCTCTCCAGGTGGGGGCATAGATATTTTTCTTCAAAATCAGACAGGATTTGCTAAATAAATAATATTCCTTTAAATAAACCTTGAAAGGCAAACGTCAGCTGTGTACGTTTCCAGAGGTCTGGTGACAGTGCAGTGAATGTATCACCCAAGTGACGTGGGTTTTGTGATCTACAGATGTAATACTTCATCTGGACCCGTGTGACATACTATCAGGTCTGTGTTGCTTTGATGATGTATTACTTGGGAAAATAAGGTTAGCTGTCAAAAACTCATTCTGGGGAACTGAGAGTTTGGCTGGGGGGAAAATTCATTTCGGGCCTTAAAAAAACACATTTTTCATTGGAGTGGAGGGAATGATGACACGGCTAGAGTCAAAAAGCTTGAGGGCCTTGTGAACTCTCATGGCAATTGCATCTTTCAATACAGATGACTCAGGGGAAAAGCAAGGGACAAATGTATATAGACAGAACCCTTCTTTATTTGGGGTGTTTGCAGCAGCCAATATATACAACTATAGGATGGTACAAATGGGTTAGTTTCTGTGAATTCCCATTGGAATGTCCTTGAGACAGCATAGGCTGTAAAAGCTGTTTCAGAAGGCTACGTTTTTGTAATAAACATCTGGAATTAGAGTTTTGCATTGGGGGCTAGAAAGTGTCTTATAATTATT
This sequence comes from Macaca nemestrina, assembly GCF_043159975.1. Classification (NCBI taxonomy): domain Eukaryota; kingdom Metazoa; phylum Chordata; class Mammalia; order Primates; family Cercopithecidae; genus Macaca; species Macaca nemestrina. Next base: position 139,243,430 of record NC_092126.1, read on the forward strand.
TTGCATATCTCTATTTATGGATGCATTAACAACTCTTATTTTACAGAGAGTGATAATGTATTCCGAAATGATCTTTAATACTGATATTTCAAAATCTGTTTTTAAAAATGTGTGTCATCTGAAATTAAAAAAAAATGTCTTCAGTATTTTATCTACTTTCAGATGTGCTGACTAATCTTGGAACTTGATTTACATTTATCACTAAATTCAGATTTCACATCCATGTATTGTTAATTTCTGCCTGAACTTAATATGTTTACAATAATGCAAAACTTCTATAATAGATTTTCCGAGAAAATAAATATCAAAAAATAAAAGCAAAAAACGAAAACAAAACATAATCCTTGAGGGAGCCAAATGGAAAAACTATTTCTTTTGGGTAAAAAAGCAAGTCCATAGATGTTCTGAAGTTTTAGAGTTGGGCTCTGAATTTAGTAACAGTTAGATCTGTTTACTTAGCTAGAAGATACAAGTGAGTGAACAATCGTTTATTCATCACTGAGGTGAATTTCACTTTGTGATTTGAAGAAAGGCCAAGAGTTATTCTTAAATCTAATAAAACACTTTGACTTAAGTAGTAAAATAGTGATCATGAAACCAAAACTTTTATATATCTTGTTCTTTGTTTTTTTTTTTTTTTTTTAACATAGTAAAGGTAAAGGTATAAAACACAATAATATTTCATTTTCCAAATTTAAAGAATAATCCAAAGTGTTTTCAAATTTTGTTTGTAACAGTTTGTCCTAATTACTGTAATTATGTCTGTATAACTCTTATATATCTTGGTAGGGGGTGGAGTAAGATAAGGTAAGGCAAGGGATTGGTCTAAATAATTCCCTGATGAGAGATACAAAGAACAGTAATATATACTCAATAATCATTTTTAAATAAATTCCTATATTGACATTGCTTTAAGTCTTTTTTTTTTTTTTCTTTTTTCTTTTTTCTTTTTTTTGAGATGGAGTCTGGCTCTGTCGCCCAGGCTGGAGTGCAGTGGCCAGATCTCAGCTCACTGCAAGCTCCGCCTCCAGGGTTTACGCCATTCTCCTGCCTCAGCCTCCGGAGTAGCTGGGACTACAGGCGCCCGCCACCTCG